>NC_000084.6:10567500-10850000 GCF_000001635.26 Mus musculus | reverse complement strand
TCACATGCAAACACCAGAGACAGGCATAAATGCTAAAACTTTAGAAAGATAAAAATAAATCTTTCTCTCACGCCAATTAATTGTGCTGCTCTTGCTGGTCTTAAAGGCCTGAGCTGGAGTCCTCAGCCTCCCAAGTAGCTGGAACTATAGCCGCACAACCCTGACTGCCCAGCCAGACAGCAATTTCATGTGGTGTGACCTACAAACAAAAAAGATTGCTCTCTGCAGAATTTTCTTCGAAGTTGCTGCTGTCTATTCTAGTAGTTTTGATACTAGCCGTTTCTTACTCGTTGGGATCTTTGCCCTGTAACTATTTGTACTTCCATCCTAGTGTAATCTGGGGAGTCACCTGGAGAGTGAATGCATCTTATCCAGGGGCCTGGTAGGGCTAGCACTTCTGCCCTCCCCTCTGTGACACTCTCTTCCACTGATCTGTTAACCTGAAGCTCTCGAGCCTGTTGCAGGGAAATATTAAATAAGACGACCTGGCACGCTCCCACGCTTGTGCCTCTGCCCCGTGGCCTGGCCAGCCATGCACTGGCGGGCAAAGGCCGACCTGTTTTTATCTTGTGGAGGCTCTGACTCAGAGCTCCACAATCTCTCCACCGGCTCACTAGGTTCCCATTGGCGGGTCCAGCTGCGTGAAGGAAAACAGAACACAAACTTAGCTCAGAAACAATGGTAACTCAATCTCTGGGTACAACAACTAAAACCTAATCTTGTAAGCCTTATTAAAACCTGATCCCTCTGGTGGCGAATGCTTGTGGATCCACCATGATACCAGGAAACTCTAGCAGCTACAACTTAGCCCTCTCTGTCCCGTTCCAAAAGGGGCCTAACTCTCTCAAGCTACCTCTCTTCCTTCATCGAATCCGGAAGTCCCACCTACTCACCCAGTGATTGACTCCTTTATTCACTAGGGGATTGGTTCACAAGAAGCCACCTGAGTACTTAGTGACTCATTCCTCATTCCAGACGGTCTCTCCTGGGAGAGCAAGCAGCACAGAGCCATCCACAACACAGACCTGTCCCCCTTCTCATCTCACCACCTCCTCCTTCCCTTCAAGGTTGAATGGAATAAAGAGCAATTATCTACACTAAGCCTGACCCAATGTGGTTGAGAAAAGATGTGTTCGCACAGTAAAAGAAAGCCACAATTGCAACTAAATAGTATTAAATGAACAGGTAATTCGATATCCTAAAACTTGATGATCAAGGATATCTGAGAGAGCCAGTTATCTCACCATACTGAAAGTGAACGTGTGGCCCCCTAGCAATGCAGATTCCTTAACAGGCCAAGTAGCTCTATCAAAAGGTAGGAAAATAGCTGTCCAGCCATGGAGCCTTTTGAACTTAAAGTTGGGAGAAAACCTTGTACCACTATGTAGAGGTTAGGTCTAGTTCTTCCCCCGGGGCCCATACTCCCAGAAATAAGACTCAGACTTATATATATTTACTATATATATATATATTTGTAATATATATTTAAATATATATTACAAATGCCTTGGCCATTGTGGTGGTTTGGATATGCTTGGCTCAGGGAGTGGCACTATTTGGGGATGTTGCCTTATTGGAGGAAGTGTGTCACTGTGCGCTAGAAGTCAGTCTTCTCCTAGCAGCTTTCAGATGAAGATGTAGAACTCTCAGCCCCTCCTGCACCACGCCTGCCTGGACACTGCCATGCTCCCACTTTGATAATAATGGACTGAACCTCTGAACCTGTAAGTCATCCCTAGTTAAAGGTTGTCCTTTATAAGACTTGCCTTGGTCATGGTTCCTGTTCACAGCAGTAAAACCCCAAGATAGCCATACAGATAGGCTCTTCTCTGACTAGAGTCATACCTTAAGATAACCTGTGGGGGTGTGATAGGCAGCCTATCACAGTCCCACATCTCCTCCCGTTCTTTTTATCACAGTCCCACAGTAGCCCATTTATTTTCATTCTGACACATGACTGGTGCCATGGGCCTGTGCTCAGGTACCCTACATCCCTCTCATCACCTCTTCCTGATGAGCCTCCCAGAAATCTCAGAATTCTTTTTCCTCCCACCTTCTGTTTCCTGCCTTAGCCATAAGCCATAGGCTTTTTAATCGACATCCATACAATATACAAGATATTTTCTACAACACTACAAGGCTTCTTGCCCAGTGTTCTGCAACTGTGCCTTAGTTTAATAAACAGAAAACATGTTACATAGCCACTGAGACTCTTTACTGTGTGAAAGATGTGACCCAGCACAGGCCTTAGGATAAAGCAGACACATAAAGGCCCCCAGCTCAGAGCCTTGAGCCTTGCATCATACCCCTGATCATCTTGGCCACAGTCCTAGAATTTTTGTCCTAATTGAAGAAATACATAGAAAGAAGGAATACACCAAATATGTTTAGTTAGAAGACTTTTATTAAAATCAAAGATGAAAGCAAACATGTTTTTGTTATAGTGGTTTAATAACATAAAAGGACACAAAATTAAAAGCACACAGTAGCTTATTGCTTCACCTAAGCTGAGGACAGCGATGGCGCTTAAACAAGCAGTTGTGATAACTCTCGATGTTGAAGACAGAACTGTGTTGCTAGTGAGGGCAAAAGCCTTGCCCTTGGAATTGCCCAGCAGGACAGTCCTAGGCCATGCTGCTGTACCATGAATGGACTGAATCACACAGGTGGCTTGTCCTGTGTGCGCCATGGTTGACAAAAATACAAATAAATAAAAAAATGTTTATTCGAAAATGTTCTGTTTATAACAAACAGCATTGCATTTTATCCCACCAGGGAATAGAGCTTCAGCGAACACTGCAAGCTCTAGGTGACATCTTTATCAGCCCTCATAAACCTTGATTGAATACACAGCGATAAGACCTGTTTAAACTGTCCTCCTCCTGATAAGCCTTGGAGACTGTGCCAGCCCTAGCAACGACTGAAAAAGAGGCCTCTTCAAACCTCAAAGTGCTGCAGTTAGACTCCCTGCAAGTGCTGTGCTGGGAGGGAACCCAAGTACTGGGGTACAGGCTCTTCCCCTGGCTTCCTAGGGGACTCTGGGATCACTTCAGAATCTCTGGGGGAACCTGGGTTGAGTGAATGGCTAGAGAGAAAAGGTGCTTTAAACCCAACCAGGGTCCATTTTAGCTTGTACTTCTCCAAGCACAGAGAACTCTGGAGAGGTCCTTGTAAAATATTTGGGGATGGTCAGCTCCACTTTTCTTTCAGCCCACAACATAAAGAGAAGTACAACTCTCCAAAGAAGAGGGAGACATCAGCTTTCTCCAGGCAGCTCGAGACAGATTTCTATGGCTGCTTTGCCTTTTGCTCTTAGCTCTAGAGCACTGTTTCCCATCACCTTTGGCTACTTCAGATCCTTTGTACAAGTGCCTGGGTTATCCAGAGCCCACAATGCTCTGCTCCTCAAGGCCTGCAGGAGCCAGGGCAGTGGCAGCAGAGTCCTCTTCCTCTCTCTCAAGTCAAGCAGGTCCCAGGATGCAGCGCCTTGGAGACCAAGGCTTCTGGCTCTAGTCCTGTCCTTCCCTACTGTCTACAACTCTTCAAATAAAAAAGGAGATAAATGGAGTCGATGGGTCTTTCAAGTCTTAAAAGTGGTTTAGGGATCTCATTTTGTTTTGGAGGTGTTTTTTGTTTGTTTGTTTTATTCATTATTCGCGTGTATATATGATGATCTGAGCGTGTACGATGTGCCTGTAAGTGTGCGGGTGTGAATGTGTGTGTGCACTCGTGCATGTGTGTTCAGAGGGCTAAGTTGAGGACTCCATTCTCTCATCCATCTTGGGTTATGTATTAACTTGGCCATAGTATCCATAAAAAACTATATATGCATGTACATCAAAACACCCTGCTGTAAACGTAAAATATATACATTTTAACATTTCCATTAATTCAAATAACTCCATGGAAAAGCATTCTCTACATGGCCTAAAGGTCCTTGTACCCCCAATATTTTTAAATAAAACTTAATTTGCATGATGGACTGTCAGAACTAGAAATACAGCGTGTCATTTCCTGCCTGAATAAAATACAGGTTTTCACAATCACCTCTGACAAGCGGGTGATAACAAAATTTCCCCACTGGACATGCAGTGAGGACAGAGCCTGAGCCTGGAGGGCCTCAGCAGAGCATCCTACAGCTTTGGCAGAACAGCCATGGAGGGGAATTCCGTCCTGTGGGAAACACCTGGCCTCTGAGGTGATGATGGGCTCTCGGGCAAGTTTGCAAATGAACCCAGCTCTTCTGACCCAGGAGGTTAATAGCAAAACAAGGTTACCTCTAGGAAAAAGAATCTCTTTTTCTTTCTTTTCTTCTTTCTTTTCTTTTTCTTTTAACAATTACTTTTTTAATGTGTCTGTGTGAATGTACACCACTTGTATGCAGTTATTAGCATCTCCTCTAGGTTCTGCCCGCCTAGCAATGGCCAGGTACAAGCCAGGAGCCAGGCATAGAAGGACTGTTTGGGTCTCTCTCTCTCTCTCTCTCTCTCTCTCTCTCTCTCTCTCTCTCTGTGTGTGTGTGTGTGTGTGTGTGTGTATGTGTGTGTCCTTCTCTGTCCCCTTTCTTTCTCTGCCTCCACTCCCTTTTTCAGACCCCTTCCCAGGTCCCAAATAAACTTTCTTTTATACTAGGCTTGTTGCATGGCCAAGTCTATCAGGGAGATGCCTCAGCACGGGCGACTGCCTTGTTTTATAAAGCATATCCGTTATGGTGTTCGTAATCCCCTGGTGTGGGTACTGGGAACTGAACTTGGGTCTTCTGGAGGAGCAGTAAGAAGTCTTAACTCTGAGCCATGACTCTAGCCCAGAGAATACTAATCTACAGGATGATGACTGCATTTTTAACCTGTAAGTTATTCTCTAGTTTACACATGCATGTGCCTTCTGACATACATGCATTCAAAATAAATAATTGTAAAAATAGTTTCTCAGTGTATTTATACATAACTGAGGTTGTAGCTTAGTTGGTAAAGTGCTTGTCTATCATGCATGGGGTTCTGGGCTTGACTCCTAACAGCTCACACATGCTCCATACCACACTGTATATGAATATGTGGAATGGTCCTGTCAATTTACTATATGCCCATTTCTATGCACCGCCATCATGTTTAATTTTGTTTCCTTTTTATTTTGGTTCATTTTTGTTTTTTTAAGACATGGCTCAGTGGAGCCTTGAATTTGCTGTGTAGCTGAGGGTCTTTGACTGCAGAGTCTCCTGCTTCTCTCTACAATGCCTGGATTGCACCATCTACTATGTCAGCTTTGCTTCTCTTCTGCCTCTGTAACGAAGAAGCCTTTGGGAGACAAAGACAAGAGGATCGTGTAGAGGGCAGCCTGGTCTACATAGTAGGTCTATGTAGTAAGAGCCTATGTTCAGTAAAAAGAATAAGGGTGTGTGTGTTTGGGCGGGGGGGGGGGGGAGATTTACA
This sequence comes from Mus musculus, assembly GCF_000001635.26. Taxonomy (NCBI): domain Eukaryota; kingdom Metazoa; phylum Chordata; class Mammalia; order Rodentia; family Muridae; genus Mus; species Mus musculus. The sequence goes on along the minus strand of NC_000084.6, from coordinate 10,844,571 downwards.
TGCACAAAACAGTCCAATTGACAAACCCAAACCACTGAGGTAAGGTAAGGGTTCTGGGTTTGAGATGTGATAACCTTACACATAGCAATACACTGTGCAGTTTCAAAAGCCAGACCAGCACTCCAGATTTCATGACTGTCATGGGCTCTTTGAAAAAACGTGATGAAGCATCTCTGAACCCTCCACTGCCTGTGGCAAGCTTACCTCTGGTGGTCTGAATGAGAAATGTCCCTTATAGGTTCGTGTCTTTAAATCCTTGGTCTGCAGCTGGTGTGCTGTTGGGGAAGGTTGGAACTGGTAGGAAATGCTGAAGAAATACTTCATTGGGGGTGGGCTTGGCAGGTTTATAACTTCATCCCACTTCCTGTTCTCTCTTTCAGCTTCCTGTTCCTGCCCCACCATGCTGTGCCTTCCTGCCCTGAAGGATTCCAATGCCCCTGGAGCCATAATTTAACATAAACCTTTCATTCCTTTGCTTGCTTTTGTCTGTGTATTTTATCACAGCAAATGAAAAGTAGCTACTAGACCAACATACCTGTAAGAATTCTTGGAAAGCTCCACCAAGAGAGAAGAATCCTGGAACTCTTTTTACGGGACAGGTCAGAGACCACCTCCTCACATAGCCTCAACCATCAAAATAGTCGTGCATTATCAAGAGAAAGACGAGGTCCCCTGTGAAGTGCCTGCTTATCTATCTCAATTCTCTATGTTTCCTGTTGCACTCAGAGTGCCTGCCTCCCTCCACATCAGCTCACACCAGGTGACACACAGACTACATGATCAAAATGCAGCACATGACAAGAGGACTCTTTATAATCAACAGCCCATGTTCCATACAACTCAACCTGGTTCCTTTCTTGAGATTTGCATCCTTTCTAGGGAGTCTCAGTATGTCTAAGTCTGGGCTGTTCTACTTTGATTTGTTCTTTCCTTCTTCAGCAGCTACTCATTGAGCACTTACTATAGCAAGCACCATTATCTAAAGGCTTCCTCAAGAACCTGGTAGTGAGTACTAAGACCCACAGAATGAGATTGACCCTTACTTCACCCAGGCCTGGTGGTGCACATCATCTACAATCCCAACAATGGGGAGGTAGAGGCATGAAGATTGTGAGTTTGAAGCCAGTCTGGGATACAAAGCAAGTTCCAGCCCAGCATGAGCCTCACACTGAGAACTTACTCGGGGTGGGGGATGGATTCAGCTCGAATACATCACTTATATTCTCTGATCTTCAATCTTCTTCATCAGTCAAATGGGGATGATAAAGTAGCACATAGTGATGATGATGTAAAAGTGCTTGGTACAGAGGAACTGCTGAGCCAGGCATGCTTACACCTAAACCCCAGCACTAGGGAGGCAGAGGCAGGTGCAAGGTCAACCTGGTCTACAGAGTGAGTTCTAAGACAGGCAGGGCTACACAGGGAAACCATGCCTTGAAAAGCCAGAAAGACAGGGTGGAGGAGGGATGGAGGAAAGGAGATGAGGAGAGAGAGAAAGGGAGAGAGAGAGAGGGAGGTAGGGAGAGAGAAACAGAGAGAGAGGGAGGAGATAACTCACATTCTCACATTTCTGACTCAACTATTACATAAACGGTGATTCACAAAACCTAATTCATTCAGCTTAAATTAGCCACAAACTCAGATAATAGGGAAGACAAAGAAAAATTAAAGCTTTTTGTAACTGTAACAAAGAAATAAAGAAGTTACAAAGGGAAAAGTTTGTTTTTGCCTCACAGGTTTGAAAGTCTTTAGTCTATGATCATTGTTTTGGGGCAAGGCAGTACCCTAGTCAAAGCATATGGCAGAGCAAAGTTATTCACTCTACAGCCAAGAAAAAAAGAGAGAGAATAAAGAAGCCAGGGTCCAACAGCTCCATGCAAGGCATTGGGACTAATGACCTAAAGACCGTCCACTAAGTTCTACCTCTTTAAGGTCATACCACATCCTAGGAACAATCCCAAGAGGCCAAGCCACAGATTCACTTTTAAAAGTAAAGCAAGTTTTTATCATATGTGTGGCATTCCTGTCCTCTGGAGCTGGGCAGTATTCTAAAAGGTTGTCTTAGTTTTAAGCTGCAAAATGTACAGTTTCCCAGGCAGAAACAAGCAAGCCAGGCTGCACAGTCACTTCAGAGGCTTCAGGCAATGGCTGAGGCCCCCAGGCTCCCTGAGTCACTTAGGAAACCAGCACCCGTTTTCAGAGGAGGTCTGGAAGGTCACTTGGGAGTCCTGACATTGTCTTTGGAATAAACAAGCATAGGAAGAGCACAGTGTGTATGGGGGGGAGGGGAGAATCTCGTGTCATGAGCACAGTGTGTATGTGTGTGTTGGGGGTGGGGGGTATCTCATGTCATGGCAATGGATTGTCTCAAAAGTGCCATGGACCCTTTTCAAGAGCTAAAGAACAAAAACCCAGTGAATTTAGTAATTCTAAAATAACAGAAAACAAATTCCAACAATTACCAAGAGTTAGACCAAGCATGGAGACACTCCAGACTCGTGTGTACTGAAAACCTGATAAGATACTCTGAGATTTTTCTCCCTGTTTTCTTTGAAGCAACAACAGAACTGTCTTCTTCAGTTGGCTGGCATGATTTCTTTGGCAGACTGCTCTATTACTCCAACTTATAAAACAACATCAACAACAAAGCAGAAAGCACGCTAGACACACGGCTCTGCCAGCGAGGGGCTTGCAGTGCAAGTGTGAGAGCCTAAGCTAAATCCCCAGAAATGTAAAAAGGCTGGGTGTGATGGAGCAAGCTGTGTCCTTGCTGGGAAGACATAGACAGGAGGGTTCCTGGAAGGCCTTGGACTGCTTAGTGAGTCCTAGGTCAGTGAGAGACCCTGTATTCAAAACAGAACAAAACAACAAACAAGTGGACAGTGCCTGAGGGAGGAACCCAACCAAGTCTTTCCAGTTTATGATGGTTTAAAAGCTAAAACTGTGCTTGGGCCTCTGATTTTTTTTTTTTTAATTTAAGTGTGTGTGTGTGTGTGTCACTTGGACTGACCTTGGGTTGTAATCTTTCCTTGTGATGTTGATCTGCAGTCAGATCCTCTCCTAGACCCCAGGCAGCAGAGGCTGGCTTCACTGTCAGCCTGTGCTACAGGGAGACAGCTGTCACCCTGCAGTGTCTGCAGCTGAGCAATGGTGTTAGGTCAGTCTGGGTTAGTCAAGGTGTTCTCTACCCACAGTATTTCTAAATTACAGTTGCCTTACTTACAGTTATCTGGTTTGTTTGGGTTTTTGTTTGTTTTGGGGTTGTTGTTTTTTGTTTGTTTGGTTGGTTGTTGGTTTGGTTTGTTTTAGGGTTTGTTTTGTTTTGTTTTGTTTTTTGCTTGTTCTTGGAGACAGAGCTCATAGAAGCCCAAGTGACCTTTAGGATAGCTGAGGATGACCTTGAACTAGCATATCCACTGCAAGTGCTAGGATTACTGGCCTATGCATTACAGCCAATTTTATGAGGTGCTAAGAATTGAAGCATGGCCTCATTGCAAGTCAAATACTGTACCCACTGAGAGGCATCCTGGCCCAGACACTGGCTCTACAATGAGAACAAAACTTCATTAAAAAACAAAAAACAAGAACTGTCTATACTCTCAACTGAAAATTAAAACAGGACGTTTAAAGCTCCCTCTAGTCCCTCCTCCGCTCCTGTTCACGTTGCCCATTAGCCTCGCCTGCTTTCTCAGCTGTTGGGTCTGTGCCCTGTCAGACCACAATGTAGCCTCTCACTCACATGGCTATATAACATTTGACTTTTATATATACAATTTTTTTACTTAAGGCATTTAACCTAAGCCCCTTAAATACTAATTTCAAAATCTCAGGATGAGAATTGCAACTCAGCAGTTGGCTTAAACCCTTTACATAGTAGAAGCTGACCCTGCAGTAATTACTAAAGAAAGCAGAGCCGCCGTTAACTCTGAACGATGTGGCTTTCATTTTCTAGGCTGAGCCTTCTTGTGTTTCTGTTTGTTCATTTTTCTTTCTCTTATTATTTTTCTTTCCAAGACAGAGTCTTATGTAGCCTAGGCTAGCTTCGAACTAACTATGTAGCCGAGGGTGACTTTGGGGCCTCTACCTCTCCAGTACTGTGACTATGGGACAACAGGCATTCTGGGTGCTGGGGCTGGAACCCAGGGCTCTCTGGGAACGAGACACTAGGCAAGCACTGAGCTGAACTGAAGCCCCAGCCCCCTCTCCTGCTTTTTGTTTGTTTTATTTTAGAGCTCTGTGTGCACCTACACTCCTCCCTTCATATTAGCACCTCACCTAGAAAGCACACTTTTAAGGCCCAGGTAGAATAACTATCAGCAGTCCCCGTGTTCTGTGCATGGAGACTATGAAAGCGTTGTTTCCTCTGGCATCTAAAAGAAAATTTGAGCATCTGCAAATTCCGCTTACACCCACCCCTCTGCGCCCTTCCTCCACTGCCCACAAACACAGACCAGGACTTGGCTCCACTGGAGATTTATAGGGGAACATATCTGGAGTTCTCTCCTCATCGTGGCCTGTTAATGTCCAGTTGGCTGAGACTCAGGGCAAGATGCCAGGCCTAGATTGGGGGTTGGGGGAGAGGATCATCCAGAGAGATAGGGGCGGATGTGATTTGGCGGTTGTGTGCGATCTGGCACAGGGTGTTCCGTGCTGTGGTGTTTGTCTCTTAAGCTCTGTACAGGCACTTAGAAGACCATTCATCATCTTGAAGAATCAAGACAGCACCTACTTGGCACCAGAAGCACCCCAAAGTGAGAGGCCCCGGAACCACAGCCGAATGGCACCGCATGGTACTAAGAGGTCATGCTGATACTGGCATTTCACGGGAAATTACGCTATTTTCCTGTTTCTGACAATCAGAAAGATTGCTGGAGCAGCAGCACATTTTCTGTCTGTTTTCACTGGAGAAGCAAAAACAATAGTAAGCGCATATTTTGAAGTGAAGTCGTATTTCACAGACAAATTGAAGGGAAAAAGTGGTTATGGAAACTTTTCACTCTTTTTGCCTTTCTTGATTTCTTAAAATTCATAAAGAGGAAGAACGTTCTGTCCCATCCCTCAAAACAAAGCTGCCTCCCCCTCTTCTTACCAGTCTTTTCAAGAATATTTTCCACCTTAGACCGGGGATTTCTGATTTGTGATAATGGGACCGGCAGCAGGCTTTTGGAAGAAGTGTCCCAGCATTGGGTGGTGGGAGTCAGCGCTTGGTGCGAGCAAGTGTGCTGTATCTCACTGCTGTCAGGACACTAGTGTGTTTGCTTTTAAGACTCTAGTAAAATACCTAGAGTCAGCACTGCAGGAAGAGTCAGCAAAAAAGTGTGCAAGCACAAGCTGCCAGGCACAGTGAAGCCATAGTTCCAGGTTAGCCTCGGCTACAGTGTGAGACCCTGTTTCATAAACAAATAAGCAAATATAATCAAATGCTCCTTAAATAATCAAACTGTGTACAAAGGTCAATGAACATGGAAGAGGGGGCTCAGCAGGTGGTGCCTGCTACTCAGGAGACTAAGATCATTTAAAAAACAAATTAACACAAGAGTTTGAGACCAATCTGGGCAATGGAGCAGAACTCCATCTTCAAATCAGGAAAGGGGAGTGGGAAGGAGGCAAAGGAAGCTGGGAAGCCGGGAGTGGGGGAGAGGGAACTGTCTTACCTGTGAAGGCCTTGTTGAGAGCTGTTGAGGGCCTTTCAGAATTTCAGGAATTCTCGACTGACTGTCTCTAAGGAGGGGAGTAACTAGAAGACTAGGAGGGCGCCACACAGGCATGAGAGGCTGGCACGTTTTGAGTGACTCATTCACTTTCATCCTGGCATGTAGGAAGGAGGAGAGACAGCAAGACAGCACCTTCAGTTTGTTGTTGTTGCTATTTCTTTTCTTTCTTTCTTTTTTTTTTTTTTTTTTTTTTGGTTTTTCGAGACAGGGATTCTCTGTGTAGACCTGACTGTCCTGGAACTCACTCTGTAGACCAGGCTGGCCTCGAACTCAGAAATCCACCTGCCTCTGCCTCCCAAGTGCTGGGATTAAAGGCGTGCGCCACCACTGCCAGGCTTGTTGCTATTTCTTTGCTTTTTAAAGTGCAGACACTCCAGGTGTGTGGCTTTTCTGGGCTGTTCTTACCAGGTGATAGTTAGTCTTTCTTTTTCATCAGTACCTCCCTCAGCTCCTCTTTAACACTGAATTTAACTTGTCAATGATAAGAGATGAAAACAGATCCCAGGATCAGTGCTAAGAGGACCCAATGGGGATGACAGGAAAAGCTGACCACAGCTTTTAGCTGCAAAAAAAACCAAGAAATACCAGCTCCCCGGTGGGCATGAGTAAATAGCTCACCTGCGTACTTCCTTTAATATCTGAAGAGGTTTGTTTGGTATTTGGTTTTCGAGACACAGAGGGTTTCTCTGTATAGCCCTGGCTGTCCTGGAACTTGCTCTGTAGACCAGGCTGTCCTCAATCTCAGAGATCCACCTGCCTCTGCTTCCTGAATGCTGGGATTAAAGGCGTGTGCCACCACCACCTGGCTTTTGAAGGATATTTCTACATCTCTCCTGTGTTTGTGTTTGCTCCAGCCCTCCAACACACATTTAATTAACACAGTGACGGGAGACTGTTCTGAACACTGCAGATACAACAGTGAGCAGGAGACACAAAGCTTATCTCAAAAGGAAACTAAGTAAGAAATTATGCTGGGGGTGGGGCTGGGGTCTGGAGGAAGGGAAGCCTTCTGTGGAGTGGTTTGGTAGCTGTGAAGTTGGTTCTTTCTTTCCATGTTTTGTGGCTTCCGGGGGAATAGGAATAGCCCCCATTGGCTCATGTGTTTGAATGCTTGGCCCATGGGGATTAGAGCTACTAGGAGATGGGTATGGCCTTGTTGGAGGAAGTGTGTCTCTTCAGGGACGGGCTTTGAGGTCTCCTATGCTCCAGCTACGCCCCGTGTAGCACACAATCTCCTTCTACTGCCTGTGGATCAAGATGTGGAAGTCTCGGTTTCTCTTCCAGCACTGTGTGTACCTGCACGCTGCCATGCTTCCCACCATGGTGATACTGGAGTACACCTCTGAACCTGTGAGCCAGCCCTATTTAAACGCTTTCCTTTATAATAGCTGCTGGGGTTACAGTGTCTCTTCACAGCAATAAAATCCAAATTAAGACAGTGGCATTTGAGCAAATACTTGAAAGAAACAAAGGGTTGGGCCCTGTGAATATCTGTAGGAAGGTCATTCTGGGTAGAGGGGCAAGAGATAGGAAGGTCTGTAGTAAGAAGGTACTAGGCATGCACAGAAAGGGCAGGGAGGGCTGGCTAGATGTCTCAGCAAGTAAAGCACTTGCTGAGAAAGCCTGGCCACTTGAGTTAAGCCCCTGGAAGCCACAAAACATGGAAAGAAAGAACCAACTTCAAAGATTTGTCCTCTGATCTCCAAATACTCCTTGGCACATGTACAACCCCTACCTCCTGCCACCATACAAATATAAAATAAGAGGAACACACACACACACACACACACACACACACACACACACACACACACACAGAGAGAGAGAGAGAGAGAGAGAGAGAGAGAGAGAGAGAGAGAGAGAGAGATGAAATGGCTGGCTGAGTAGGGGGGTCCAGTAGGGCTCAGTGAGAGACAGAGAGGATGCTGTGAGCTGTACCACCTCATGCAGGGAGAGGAGAGATGTATGCCATCTGACTTACAAACAGGGTGCCTTGCAGAGCATTGCCAAGATCCAAGAAGAAGGGTAGCTCCATCCCAGATCTTAGTGGGAGTTGTGTTTCTAGATCCATCTTGAGGGCAGGTTGACAGTTAGGTTCAAAGGAGAAGGAAAAAAAGAAGAAAATGCCAACTGGATGGAAGGGGTGCGGTGGGAAAGGAAGGGTTGTACTTAATGACATGAGGAGATATTTCTTAGACTGCCCTCTGGACAAGTGTCACTAATTTCTCCATTTGATAGATGCAGAACAGGCTGCCCTACTAACCCTAGAGAAAAGGACCCTCACTGCCTTAAGACGCCAGTAAGGATCCGATGGACCTTCCCCCAATTCAGACAAAGAGCCAGGCCTCAGAAACACAGTCCTGATACTAAATAAGCATAAAAATTAGTGAAAAAGATCAAAGTTAAAAAAATCAGATAATGCAACTTTTTGTCCAAATATGATTTGCTGTTTAATTCCAGGGATGAAAGGTCACGCCCCTCAAGTTCCCCAGGACCACTCCTTCTAAAATTTACTGTACGTGTCATTGCAGCCCAGCCCTGGCTCCTGAAGTCCCGTGCTGAGGAGAGCAGAGATTAGAGAACCCTGGCTGAGGCAGAGGACACAAACCATGTCTGCATTTGCTGCCCAGGTTTACTGGAAAGAGGAAAACTATAGCAAAAGAAGAGATATACCCAACAGCCCAGTTCCCACTGTCTTACAGAGTTTTAATACCACAACCACCAAAGTGATAGGCCCTGGTAGAGTCCCAGCTTCCAAAGGACGAGGTGATGTGGAGGACAAGGCCAGCCTGGAGTCCAATGGAAGGACAAAGCAAGGCCTCTCCTCTCCCTGTTACTCACATGGCTTCGGGATGGCAGCAAGAGCAGAGAAGAATGAAAGAAGCAGACACAGAGCATGCCCAGTTGCATCGTGGAATACTGACTTTGAGCCAGCTTAAACACCCCCTCAATTTAGTAAGGAATTCCCGAAGTAAGGAACTTGGGGTGGGGATGAAGCCTGACTGACTACACTTAGATTATTAGCCTGTTAATAATCACAGTAGACAGGCTGGAGCTGAATGGTATCTCACTTGCCTGGTGAGATAAAGGTCACCAGGTGTGTATAAAGCCATGGATTCTATTCCTCATACTCCAAGAAAGAGTTCTGAGGTTGTGGCAATGGATCCACATAGACATGAGGACCTTAGTCAGCATCTTGTCACACTTGCTGGCATTGATTTTCATTCGAGTGTGGGGAGGCAAGACAAGAACATTCTTGGGGCTCACTGACAGGCTAGTCTACCCAAGTCAGTGATCTCCAAGTTCCATGAGAGACCCTGTCTCAAAAAATAAGTTAGAGAGCAATTCATGAATCACCTAACAATGACCTTTGGCCACACATACATGAACACGAACATACATTAGCACACACACATGAACACACACGTTTGAAGAATAAAAAAAAAAATCAAGATTTCTAGTCAATTTACTGAGGAAAGAAAATTTTCTTTAAATATGAGAGGCTGGCCAAGAGCCCATGACCAAGGTTTGGGGAACTCCATGACAGTGTGTGCTGAAGATAACCTCACCATCTGCACCCAGCCAAGGCCTCTTCAGCCTACTTAGGAGGAAGCTGCCAAGAGGTTTGCTTCTCTGAGAAAAATCAGAGCTGTATCCATCAATGTACATTTTTTTCTGCGCTGACACACCCAGAACTGTGATAGGCCAGTGAAAAGTTCTGGTCCTGGTCACCGATTTGTTTATAATCTGATTAAACAGAGATGTACTTGCAGAAAATGCTTTGTAAGCACTTGCTATGCCTCAATCTAACTGCAGGCTAGCCTGGGGTGGGTCTTTATCATATATACTTGCTATGCCTCAATCTAACTGCAGGCTAGCCTGGGGTGGGTCTTTATCATATATTTGTTGCAGAAATGGTGTTTTGCAACATTCAGGTAGAAGATCTATTGGCCTTAGAGTTGCAGGAAAGACTCCTGGCTGGGGGCCAGTATATAGACTGTGTGCTGGACAGGGAAGGAAGAATCAGCCCAGCGTTGACTATCCTCTGGGAGCAAAGTCTGCGCATAGCATTCATCCACACAGGGGTTAACGCCTACAGTACACAGGGAACCCAAACAAGTCAACAGAAGGGTGAGTAAGAATAATCCAATAAGAAAATTATCTGAGTCAGGCAGTGGAGGCGCACACCTTTAAGCCCAGCACTTGGGAGGCAGAGGCAGGTGGATTTCTGAGTTTGAGGCCAGCCTGGTCTACAGAGTGAGTTCCAGGATAGCCAGGGCTACACAGAGAAACCCTGTCTTGAAAGAAAAGAAAAGAAAAAAAAAAAAGAAAAGAAAGAAAGAAAATTATCTGAACAGACATTTTTCAGAAGAAGATACACAAATGGTATGGAAACTCCTTTTGTGTCACAGATCATCAGGGAAATACAAGACACCTCACCCCTGTGAGAATGGCAACAGCTGCCATGGTGTAGAGGGGTGTAGAGAATGAAGAGCTTTTCACTCAGGGATGTAACCATGGGAAACAGTATGGAAGTCACTCGAAAGCTGCTCAGAACATCAAGATAATATAGCTTGTTCCTATACCCAGACCTTAGGAGTCTGAGGCAGGAGAATCACCGTAAGTCAAAGGCCACCCTGTACCCCAGAGTAAGGTCCTGCCTCAAAAAACCTAAGTGAGGAGCTGGAGAGATGCCTTGGCCGTTGAGAGAGGACCTGGATTTGGTCCCCAGCTGCCATCCAGGTAGCTTACAACCATCTGGAACTCCAGGGAGGGGGCTGACTCCTCCCCTTTCTGGCATCCAAAGGATCCTGCACATAAGTGGACACATCAGCTCACACACGTGCATACAAATGAAGAGTAAAGCCAGTGGAGTGGCGCATCTTTAACCTCAGCACTCAGGAGGCAGAGACAGGTGGATCTCTGTGAGTTCTAGGTCAGCCTGGTCTACAGAGTGAGCTCCAGACCAGCCACAGCTACACAGTGAAACCATGTCTCAAAATTGACCACAAAAAATGATAATGAAAAATAAATCATTAGAAATAGATAAAAGTAAGAACAGTTTGATCCATCTGATCTAGTAACCCCATGTCTGGAAATGAACTCAGTGAGCTCAAGGTTCCCTGGGTTCCCACGCCCCACTGTTATTCTATGAAAGATAAGCAAGATGCAGACTTTACCGAGGAGTCCATCAGCAGACGAGCAGATACGAGGTGTGCGTACTACACCGAGGGATGCTATGCATTCATCAAAAGGAAATCTTGCCATTTATGAGAGCATGGGTGAACCTAGACCTTATATGAAAGAAGCCAGGCACAGAAAGGCGGGTAGTGCTCTCTCCTACTCATAAGCTGGTCCCATAGAAGAGTCAAGGCAAGGGTGAGCAGGGCCTGAGGCATGTGGGGGGTGGAGAAAGGCTGGACAGTGGTCACAATAATACAGTGAGGTAAGAATATATTCTAGTGTTGGGTCTCTATTATCTGAGAGGGTAGTTATAGTCAATAATCTATTGAATATGTCTTCTCTTTTCTCCTTTTTAGAAAAACACAGGATCTTCTTCCAAGCTGGCTTCAAGCTCAAGAAGCCTCCGCTTCTTTAGTGCTGTGTTATAAGTGCTAGCCACCACAGCTGCCTTTGGTTTTTGAACAGGGCTGTGTTACTTAGCTCATGCTGGCTTAGAACTTACTTTGTAGTCTAAACTGGCTGTGAACTCAAGAACTTCCTGCCTCAGTCTCCAAGTACTGGGGAAATAGCTGAGCTCCGTACGGCTCCTGTGCTATATCTATGTCCCCTGACCTTTGTTGTAACACAGTAACTAGTGACCAAAATGTTGCATATGACCCAAAGCTGAGACTGAAATATTAGGAGACATGGGAGCATTGTGACTTTTGCCTGAAGCTGGAGGCCCCACTGTAGGAGGCCCAATCTGTCCTTATTGGTACGAGTGAGTTTGTCTTTGCTGGCTACTGGCATTCTGAACAGTGTCAAGGCTCTTTGTCACATGGGCTCCTCAAGTATGTTTAGAGAGGATTTACTCTGGAGCTGACAAAGCTCAAGCCACAGGTCCCTCACTGGCACAGGACCCTTTCCAGGGCTTGAGTTCTCTCCGTAGCTTATACATGTGAGCATACTGTTTATAAAATAGGTACAAATAATATATATTTCACTGATGGTATATCTTCTAGTTTAATTCCTGTTGCTGTGATGAAATATCCCGATAAAAATCAGTTTAGGATTACCACTCCAGGGTGTGGTCCTTCAGTTCTGGAAGCCACAGCAGGATCCTGAAGCATATAAGATCCATAGTCAAGAGCAGAGAGACGTGAACACATGTGTGCTTAGTGCCTAACTTACAGGACTCAAGTCTAGAAACTCCCTGAACCCACACGGTATCACAGGACTGTCTGACTCCAGTTCCAGGGGATCCAATGTCCTCTCCTCACCTCTTCAGGCACCAGGCATGCACATGATGTGCAGGCATACATGCAGACAAAATACCCATACACATAAAATAAAAATCTAAAAAGAAAATCACCCACAGCATTGTTCACAGGCCAACCTGCTCTTTGAGCTCTTTTCAAGTCTAGATTATTGTAAGTTGAGGTTTAAAACCAACCACCACCCATGGCTATAAAACCTCTCTAGTCTTGTGCTACCACAGCTGGTTATGCGTGTCTGGGAACAGAACCCAGGGCTTCCTGCATGCATAGTAGGCAAGCATTCTACAGACTGAGTGGCACCCCACACTCTGCTTTGCCCTCTTTTCAACCCTCTTTCTGTCAGTTTGAGTAAGACCACCTATGGGAATTTCTGAGCTGGGCCAGGTAAGGATGTGTCAAGGACACATTCATTTGGGATTTATTAGATGCACTAATGCAACCCACAGATATTTCTGTGTGAACCTAGGTTATTTTTAAAATACCCTGGTCTAGAAAGCTTTTAGGACCATGCTGTCTAGTTTTGGAATAGAAGGGAGGTGGTCACCACCATGCTGTGTCCTGATATGCCTAGCAGAACTGTGTAGGCTGAGGAGAACAAAGCAGGTTCAAAACAAATGTGATCAGTACAGTGGTAGGGTTGAAAAGGGGTCATCAGAGATTGCACTAACACCAGGCCAAAATGGAGGCATGCTGCCGAAAACGCAACATGTAGAGCTGGCAATGTGTTTTCCTCCTCCTCGTCTCCTCCCTTCCTGTCTCTTTTCTTTTGAAACAGGGTCTTTCTCTAACCTGAAGTCTAGGCTGGCCCCAAGCTTGTAGCAGTCCTCCCTCCTTAGCCTCCTAGGTGATGAAATTACAGGCATGCACTACATTTTCTTCTCTATCTATCTACCTACCTATCTTTTTAAATTTATTTATTTATTTATTTATTTATTTATTTATTTATTTATTTATTGTGTACAAGTACACTGAAGCTGTATTAATGGTTGTGAGGCATCATGTGGTTGCTAGAAATTTGAATTCAGGACCCCACCCACTCCAACCTAAAGATTTATTTATTATTATATCTAAGTCCACTGTAGCTATCTTCAGACACACCAGAAGAGGGCATCGGATCTCTTTTTGGATGGTTGTAAGCCACCAGGTGGTTGCTAGGATTTGAACTCAGAATCTTCAGAAGAGCAGTCAGTGCTCTTAACTGCTGAGCCATCTCTCCAGCCCTCTATCATTTCTTCTTCTCTCATACGTTATGTCCCAACCACAGTTTCCCCTCCCTCCACTCTTCCAAGCACCCCCCTCTTCCCCTGATCCACTCCTTTACTGTTTTTTGTTTAAAAAAAAAAAAAGTAGCCCACTCAGGGATATCAACCAAATATAGCACAAAAGTTACAATAAGACCAGGCACAAACCCTCATATCAAGACTGGATAAGGCAACCTAGTAGGAGGAAAAGAGTCCCAAGTACAGGCAAAAGAGTCAGAGACACCCCCACTCTCACAACACCACCAAGCTATACAACCATAACATGTACTCAGAGGGCCTAGCTCAGACCTATACTGGGTCCATGATTTTTGCTTCAGTCTCGGTGAGCCCCTATGAACCCAGCTAAGTTGACTCTGTTTTCATGGTGTCCTCTGTCCTCTGACTCCTACAATCCTTCCTCCTCTACTTCCATGGGGATCCCTGAGCTCTACCTATGTTTGGCTGTGGGTCTCTGTTCTCATCAGTTGCTAGATGAGACTCTCTGATTAGGCTCTGATCTATGAATATCAGAAGATCATCGAGACTCATTTCACTGACTTTTTGTTTTTTCCAGTCATGTTTGGTCCTATCCTAGGTCCCTGGGTCATCCAGCCTCTGGTTCACCACCATTCAGGCAGTGTCATCCATGAGCTCCTCTCATGGTGTGGACATCAAGTTGGGCCAGCCATTGGTTCTGCACCACCATTACCCCAGCACATCTTGTAGTATTTCCCCTTCCCAGGGAGATTCACGTGCCCCCAATCCCCCTGAGTTCTCCTTGTTATTTAGCTTCTGGGTCTGTGAATTACGTCATGATTATTTACTTTACAACTATTATCTACTTATAAATCAGTACATACCATATGTCAGGGTTTCTATTCCTGCACAAACATCATGACCAAGAAGCAAGCTGGGGAGGAAAGGGTTTATTCAGCTTACACGTCCACGTTGCTGTTCATCACCAAAGGAAGTCAGGACTGGAACTCAAGCAGGTCAGGGAACAGGAGCTGATGCAGAGGCCATGGAGGGATGTTACTTACTGGCTTGTTCAGCTTGCTTTCTTATAGAACCCAGGATTACCAGCCCAGGGATGGCACCACCCACAATGGGCCCTCCCACATTGACCACTAATTGAGAAAATGCTTTACAGTTGGGTCTCATGGAGGCATTTTCTCACCCGAAGCTCCTTTCTCTGTGAAAACTCCAGCCTGTGTCAAGTGGACACACAAAACCAGCCAGTACACCATATTTGTCTTTCTGGGTCTGGGTTACCCCACTCAGAAATATTTTTTTTCTAGTTCCACCCATTTGCTAACGAATTTCATGATGTCATTTTGATTTTGTTAACATCTGAGTAATATTCCATTGTGTAAATTACCACATTTTTTAAAACCTATTCTTTAATTGAGGTACATATAGGTGGTTTCCAGTTTCTGGCTATTATAAATAAAGCTGTTTTGAACATAGCAGAGCATGTGTCCTTATGGTAGGATGGAGCATCCTTTGGGAATATGCCCAGGAGAGGTATGGTATACCTGGGTCTAGAGGTGGATCCATTCCCTATTTTCTGAGGAACCATCATAATGACTTCCAAAGCGTCTGTACAAGTTTGCACTCCCCCCAGCAATAGTGCTCCCTTACTCCATAGTCTTGCCAGCATGTGCTGTCACTTGTGTTGTGTTGTGTTGTGTTTTGTTTTTTATTTTAGCCATTTTGATTGCTTTAAGGTGGAATCTGAAAGTAGTTTTGATTTGTATTTCTCTGACGGCTAAGGATGTTGAGCTTTTAAGTGTATCTTAGCCATATGAGATTCCTCTATTGAGAAGTTTCCATTTAGATCTGTATTCCATTTTAAAATTTTAATTTTTTCAAAAGTAGGGACATTTGGGGGACAATGTGGAAATCTAGTGCAGTGACAATCTCCCTTGAATTTACAGTTGGTATGTTGATGTCTAGTCTCTTAAGTTCTTTATATATTTTAGATATTAGCTTTCTGTTGGATATGAAGCTGGTGAAAATATTTTACCATTCTGTAGGCTGACGTCCTTTGCCTTACAGAAGCTTTTCAGTTTCATGAGTTTTTATTTATTGTTGCTCTAACTGCCTGCGCTAATAGTGTTCTACTGTTCAAGAAGTTGTCTCCTGTGCCAATGTGTTCAAGGCAGTTCTCTACTCATGAGTCTGGTTTTATGTTAAGGTCTTTGAGTTTTGTCCGGGATAATAGATGTGGATCTATTTGCATTCTTCTACATGCAGACATCCAGTTAGACCAATATTTGATGATCACTTTTCTTTTTAAAGGGGTACACAAAATGTAACTTTTGGAGCTGAATATTGCTGCAAGTTTGAGGCCAACCTGGGACACACAAGTTCTAGGCCAGACTGAACTACAGTGTAAAACCCTATCTCAAACAACATATATATACATGTGCACGTGCACACACACACACACACACACACACACACACACACACACAAGTAGAGGGTTTGTCTAGTATACGTGGGACCCTATATTAGGTCAACATCCTATAAACATGTGATGGGACAGGCATGTGATTCCAGAACTCAAGGAACAGAGAGGCAGAAGGATCAGAAATTCAAGGTTATCTTCAGGTATACAGTCAGATGAAGGGCAATCTGGGCGACAAGGGACCCCTATCTTAAGAAAGAGAGAAAGAGAGAAAGAGAGAAAGAGAGAAAGAGAGAAAGAGAGAAAGAGAGAAAGAGAGAAAGAGAGAAAGAGAGAAAGAAAGAAAGAAAGAAAGAAAGAAAGAAAGAAAGAGAGAAAGAAATTAAGAAGAGAGAGAGAGGGAGGGGGAGAGAGAAAGAAAGAGAGAAAGAGAAAGAAAGGAAGGAAGGAAGAAGAGAGAGAGAGAGAGAGAGAAAGAGAAAGAGAGAAAGAGAGAAAGAGAGAAAGAGAGAAAGAGAGAAAGAAAGAAAGAAAGAAAGAAAGAAAGAAAGAAAGAAAGAAAGAAAGAAAGAAAGAAAGAAAGAAAGGAAGGAAGGAAGGAAGGAGAGAAAAACGTAAGGAAGAAAGGGGAGAGAAGAATGGGGGACGGGAGAAGGTGGGGTAGAAGGGACCATGCTAAAGTACCATGCTATTATATTATCTTTCTGCTTTGTCTATTAATAAAATCACAGACACACTGAAGGATCAGGAGTTTAAACTAAGAATAAGGGAGAAAGATATCAGGGAGTTGAATTTTAGCTGGGTGTTGGGGTACACACCTTTAACACCAGCACTCAGGAGGCAGAGTCAGGCAGATCTGTTAGTTAGAGGCCAGCAAATCAAGTTCCAGGACAGCCAGGGATACAGAGAAACCCTGTCTCCAAAAGGAAAAGCAAAATCCTGTTTTTGGAACATTGGGAATATGTGCAATCTTTGTTCTAACTGCAATTTCATGTGACTTCTTGTAAATAAAACCCACGTTCACATCTGTGTTTATATTTATTAATTTCTGTTGTTTTCTGAATATAGAATTTCCATCATATGAGTTCCTGGCCCCACTGTCTTGACTTTGCCTCCTGACCATGCACATCAGTGTAGAGAACAGGAAAGTGGCCCTGCTGGGAATATGGAGGAGTTGGAGTTTGTTTTTCTGGAAGAGACAACTTGTTATGTTGCCCCCAAGCAGAGATTGCTAGTCAAGAAATGCTTGAACCATGGTGTCTGCCACTTAGATCACTCCATCAAGCCCATTTTATTATTGTTGCCTTAGATATATTACCTTTTGTTCAAAACCCTTAGACACAATAATTGTGAGATACAGAGGAGTTTTATTTTATATTTTCAATTACATTGTGTGTGAGTACGTGTGTGTGTGTGTGTGTGTGTGTGTGTGTGTGTTGCATGTCAGAGGACAACTTGATAGTATCAGTTCTCTCTTTCCACCATATGGATCCAGAGATGAAACTTAGGTTATCTGGCTTTGTGATAAGTCCCTTTACCCACTTAGCACAACATCAACCCTAGATACAGTTTTTCGTTGCTTTGTTTTGTTTTAAGTTGGTTGTTACCATACTTTATGTGCAGTAAGTTTTAACTAAAACATCACTTACTGAGAAGACTGACCACTGCTCCCTCTGCCTGTTTCCCACCACAGGGCTGTGTGAGGACAGAGGAAGGCATGGACAGACAATGCAGGTCACTTTAGCCTAGGCCCAGGTCCCTTAACACAGCAGCCTCAGGACTTGACTCTGTAGACTTTTACTGCCCCCTTGTGGTATATAAGATGATGCAGCTAATGGACTCCTGAGAGCATTTTCCTGGATCTCCATCTAGAACATTCAAAGAAAATCAAGGTAAGCTATAAATCCCTCTGGTTCTTCCCACTCAGTGTGAAGCCTTTTTCACAATTACTTCTCGGATTAATGCCTTTCCGGACACAATTCAGCACTGCCATCAAAGGGAGTCTGTTTTGTCAGGAATGGGTGCTTGCTTTTAAAACAACAGAAAGAAGGAAGAGTTGGGGTGGGTGGGAGGTGGAGAAGGGGCAAGGAACAGAGGCATGAGGAGGAGAAGAGGAGAGAGGGAGGAGGAAGCATAGAAGGACAATGGGGGACAAGGGAGGGCAGCAAAAGGAAACAGTAGTTTGGAAGTCAAGCTTGGTGCTGCCCTCCTGTGATTCCCCACTCAGGATGTGGAGGAGGGAGCCTCAGAAGTCAAGGTCATGTTCAGCTTGACAACTTCAAGGCCAGCCTGTCCTATATAAAAGCTTGTCCCTGCTCCCCTCCTTCCCCGCAATGGATAAAGGTAAAGAAAACTAGATGGACTTCAAGTACAGCTACTAACAACTGGAAAACTACATAATTTCACCTCTCTGAGCCTCCTCACCCTCACAGAGCATTGAGTCCTGTAGTGCTGACCAACGAGTTGCATATGAAGCTGTGTGTGGCACAGGTGCAAAGAAGGTGGCTCTGTTGTTGTGATTAAACACGATGGTGTCCTATTTGATACTAGACTCTGAAGTGAGGGATAAACAGGTAAAGGAGCAAATGCCACAGGGAGACCAGATGACCATCTCTGCAAACACACAAGTGGACACACTTCTTGTGTGGGAAGTATGGCGTCCATTTGAGAGGCTGAATCTTAGAGGCTAGGACAAGCTGCCATGCACCACCCTCTTCTCTAGCAGTCAGAGTACAGCCCCCAGCTCCATTGTGTTCTCAGAGGACAGAGAAAATGTGAAGATTCCCACATTCAAGGTCCCCATCCTGTAAGTATACTTTTGGGGGCTACTTTTGTGTTCTATTATCTACCACTCTTCCAACCCCCAAAAACTAGGTAAGAGAGAAAGGTTAGAAGGGAAAGGGGGGTTCGATCTTCCTGCTGATTAGGGGCATCAAATTCCTTGGTGGGCTCTGGCATTTATAGCCTCTCAGGAGTCCTCAGAATTCCAAACATAAACTCTCTGCAGCTGGCAAAAATCATGCCTCTCATAGAGCACGAGGCAATCATTATAAGTGGTTGTGGACAATCTGAAGAAGCCAGTATTCCACACCTGGGTTAAAACAAAACCATATTTACATAATATGGTTTTTAAAGAAACCAAGATTCTCACCATACCATCGTTGTCAAACCTCTGTAAGAGGTGTGAGGTGCACATCCATGGACTTGCTGCGCCTGGCTGATGACTGAGGAATGGGCAGCACCACTCCTTTTTCCTAGAGAGGAGATGTGGGCTGAACAGTAATGGACCCTGAGCTAAACTTGAAGAAACTGGGTCCCCCCCTCCCTTTTTTTTTAACTACCTGGCTTGACCTCAGGGCTGATGCCCATAACTTCCTGGGCTCCCCGACTTTTCAATTCATCAATCCAGCACAGGCAAGATTGTAACTTCCTAGGTCTCATTCCCAAGAAAGAGTTGAGGCTGTCAAATGTAGTCCAGGCTGGCCTCAAACTGGTAAGCTCTGAGGGGAGATTTCCTTACCTTTCTTTCTTACTCAGCTGTCTATCACAGTAGCAAGCCTGAGCTAAACTGTGCACAAGGAAAGGCTATGGTACCCCTGCTTTCAGTTAATGCGTTCAACATTGTTTTGCTGTCTTCATTTTAATGGTGACCCAAATGTGTACATTTCTAAACTCTTAATATCTAATTACTTTACTTTCTTTAAATAACTATACATTTAGAAATGTAATGTTCTATCTGCTTTCTATATTAGTTTGTTTTCATTACTATAGCAAAGTAACCAAGGCAGGCTACCTCCTAAAATAGAAGTGGATTTTTGCTCCTGGTTCTGCAGGTGTGAGGTCTAGGGCTTTTCCTCATGTCTTTGCTGCTGGCAACATTCCACAGTGGCATACAGCATCACAGAGCTAGACACAGACACAGGCAAACTGTCTGGTTTCTCTCCTTATTCTTAAGAGGCCAACAGGATTCAATCCTGAGGTCCCACCAGAAAGACCTCACTTGGCCCTAACTACCTCCCAAAAGTCCTACCTCTAAGGCATCAGAGTGGAACTTAGTCTTCACCTCAACACTTAAGTCATGAGGAACCGCCCAAATCATCAACCACAGCACCCCCACCCCCAACACCTTTTACATTCTTGTTCTTAACTGGCCTAATTCTACATGATTTAAATACTACACATTGGCCAGGCCTTGGTGGAGCATGCCTTGAATCTTTGCTCTTTAAAGGCAGAGGAAGGCAGATCTCTGAGTTCAAGGGCAGTTTGGTCTATGCAGTGAGTTATAGGCCAACGAGAGCTACACAGTGAGACTGCCTCAAAAAATAATGAATAAAACAAAACAACAAAAACCCACCACATATAAGCACAATAAGCAGTTATAGTTGGCCACATATTTACATCTCTAGTGCTTGTCATTAATTCTGCAATTTTACATTTTCAATAGTAAGCTCTAGGCCCAATGAGGGACCTTATCTGTATATATATATATATTTTAAAAAGGTGTAAGGGGGCTGGAGAGATAGCTCAGTGGTTAAGAGTACTTGCTGTTCTTTCAGGGCACCTGGGTTTAGTTTCTAGTACCCATATGATGGCTCACAAGTGTCTGTAACTCCAACTCCAGGATTTGATTATTTGTTTCTTTTTCTGAGACAAGATCTCACTGACTGTAGCCCTGACTGTCCTGGAGCTTGCCATGTACAACAGACTGGCCTTGAATTTAGAGATCAATGGGCCCCTGCCTCCAAAGTGCTGGTGTGCACCACCATATCCAGCCCCATACCCTTTTTTTTTTTTTTTTTTTAATGAAAGGCAGACATTATTAAAGCTATTCTTGGATTTTAAAAAGATTTTTAGACCAGTTCTAAGTTTACCAACATGTTGACCAAACAGAACGTTTGCCATACACTATCTTACTTGCAGCTTTTGCTATTATTATTATCTTGCAGTAGTGTGGTATATTTGGTACATTTGATGAATCAAAATTAATACACTAGGGGCCAGTAGGATGGCTCAGTGGGTGCCTTAGGGTTTTACTTTGCTGTGAAGAGACACCATGACCAAAGCAACACGTAAAAGAGACAGCATTTAACGGGGAGTGGCTTACTGGTTCTGAGGTTTAGTCCATTATCACCATGGTGGGAAGCATGGCAGCTTCCAGGAAGGCATGGTACAAGAGGAGCTGAGAGTTCTACATCTTGTTCCAAAGGCAGACAGAAGACTTCCAGGCAGCTGTCCTGGAACTCACTTTGTTGGGATTAAAGGCACGCACCACCACTGTCCGGCTCTTTTTACTTTTTTTTAGTAATGTCTTTCGCATTCATGAGTACCAGGAATATATGCACATACCTCTATACCCAATTTCTGCCTATTTTAAAATTAGGTTTTCCTATTCAATATTAAAAGTGTTCTGCATGTTTTGGAGGTTACTTCATTGGCATGTGTGTGTTTGGAGACAGGGTCTATGTAGCCTAGGCTGGCAATGTGTCAGCCTCCAAGTAGCGGGATTACAGATGTATACCAGCACATCCAGCATGTATTCCCTGTGGCATCTCATACATACATAGTATCTCCATGCTCTGTTCATATTTAGCCCTGTACTTCCTCCCCTCGCTCCCCACTTGTTTTGCTTCCTTCTCCCAGACAGCCCCTCCTGCTTCCCTATCATATATTACATTACTCTCTTGTTCCTCTTCCCTCCTCTTGAACATCTTCCTCCTCTCAGTCACATGTATGTGTGTGCTTGCATGTGCATACTCATATTTAAACCGAGATTCCACATATGAGAGAAAAAGGTAACTTTAAGGAAAGAGGTGTTTATTTCCAATCATGGCTAAACGGTACCATCCATCATGGCAAAGAAGTCATGGCAAGAGGAACTTGAGACTTGAGGCAGCTGTTCCCTTTCAGTCAGGAGGCAGACAGTAATGAGTGTTCATACTCACTTGCCTTCTCCTTTTCATTCAGAAACCCATTTCATGGAATGGTGCCACTCACAGTTAAGGTGGTTTTTCCTACCTCGATTACCCTAATCTAGACAATCTCTCCTAGGCATGCTTAGAGGCTTGCTTTCTAAATTCTGCCAAGGTGAAATCATTGACCATCACAACTCAACCCTTTGTCAACTGGCTTTGCAAACACATCACTCGCAAAGCTAACTTCCATCCCCGAAGGCTCAAGGCCACCTCACAATGCAAGTCATCCTCGTCACACTTCCAAGTCTCACGGAAGACTCGTAACCGTGAACTTCTGTAAAAGAAAAAGCAAGTTACATACATGAACAGTGGCACAGCATAAACATCCCTATCACAGAATGGAATAGAGACAAAGCAAGGAAAGATTCAAACAATGCATAGGGCAAACACCAACTTCTGTAGCTCCATGCCTGGCACCTGGGAGTTGTGACAGTCTCTCTATGCTCCAGATGGTGTGAGTAGCTCCACTCTTTCAATCCTGCCACCTATAGTATAGAGTGTCTTGGGTCAACTCTATTCCACGCCTGTAGTTTTCCTCAGCAGATGTCTGTCCCATGGTCCTGGCACCTTCAAGGTTCTCAGTGTGAGCGCATCTTATCCAGGGGCCTGGTCGAGCTAGCATGTCTGCCCTCCCCTCTGTGGTGTTCTCTCCCATGGGATCTGTTAACCTCACCGGAAGCTTAGGCTTTAGGGGCTCTCGAAGCGCTCCAACTTGCCTGGTAGTAGCAGCTCCCTGGAACTGAGACACAAGCCTCTATAACCCCTCTAATCCTTCATGTCTGCAAAAAGCTATCACACAAATGAGGCTATGTTCCTGGTTGGCTTTGGGGAGGGCTCTGAACCCCTTGGATCACAAGCTGCATCTGCTTCTATCTTCTGATCTCAGGGAGACACTTGCCCAGGCAGGGATTTCTGGGGAACCCCATTCTATTTCCTAATAATTTGCATTTCACAAGACAGAGACCAAGTTTCCGCTGTCTCCTTTCTTTTAGCACTTGTGTTCTCTAAGCTTCCATCAAAATGGCCCACTAAGCTTTGCTTACAGTATTCAAGGGCTTTCCTTGCCCAAAGCTTCTGTTCTTCATATTCCTTTTGCAAAGCAGTTACATGGGCTTAAGAATCACACTGTCAGAGGCAGGCGGATTTCTGAGTTCGAGGCCAGCCTGGCCTACAGAGTGAGTTCCAGGACAGCCAGGGCTACACAGAGAAACCCTGTCTCGAAAAAACAAAAAGAAAAAAAGAAAAAAAGGAAAAAAAGAATCGGACTGTAAGGTTTATCTCAGCAAGAGCTCCATTTTTCAGTACTGATTCCCTCACTTTCCTCATCTTCAAGAGAATACCTAGCAAAAGCAACTCAAGGAAGAAGAGATTACTTTGGCTAACAGTAAAGGTGCAGTCAAATCATAGCTGGAACGTCACAGAGGCAGGGGCTTGAAGTGGCTGTCACCCTGTATCTGGTCAGGGTTGACAGTGGTGAGTGCTCAGTCAACTGGCTTCTCTTCATTTCATTCAGGATCCTGGTCCATGGAGTAGTGCCACTCAGTTAAGGTAGGTCTTCCCACTCATCTAGAGCATGTTTCACGAGCATAGCCAGAGGATAATTAAATCTGGATAAAACCCCTCACAGGAAGTCTCCTAGAGGAGTCTAGACCCTGTCAGGTTGACCACATTAACCATCACACTGCAACATTTGTCTAAATCTATCAATGAATATGATGATCTCTAAGTTCCATCCATTTTGTCAGATGACATTTCATTCTTTACAACTGGATTGTAGATATACCAAATTTCTTCATCCGTTCATCTGCTGGTGTGCATCTGGCTGACTATGGAACTTCAGCTGTATATAACCTAAGTTGTAGTCAGGGAGTATTAATCCTCAAACCTTCTTCTTCCATATAACTTTCATGTCACTTTGTCAATATTCACAAAGTACATTTTGGTGGTATTTTTACTGATAGAATTCATTGATCAAATTTGAAAAAAAAAAACCCTAAAGAATATTGTCTTTTTACTTACAAGCCTGGTATCTCTCTGAAGGAAGGACTCTTTTTGTTTCTATCTTCTGAAGAGATAGTACATAGCTGGCATAATTTCTTCCATAAACAATGCATAAAACTCAGCATGAACTCATCTTGTCCACAGTGCTTTGTTTTTAAAGTCTAATTATTTTAAAGGCAATGTTTTTGACAGCTATCCAGAGTCCCCAGTTCTCTTTGATGGGAAGACCTTTCAGGAAATAAAACCATTTAGGTGATAAAATAGGGAAATAAAACAAGCATGAAGGACTCAGGGAGAGAGAGAATTGTTGTTAATACTATGTTTTCCTTTCTAGCCTGGACCTAGTGTGGCTCAGGTGGGCTTTGACTCACTCTGCAGTAGAGGATGACTTTCTGGCTCTGTTATGCAAATGCCAGAACTGTACGTGCACATCATCACTTTCATGTAACTTGCATTTTAATGCCCATAAAATCTGTAGTGATGGCACCATGTAGATCCCTGCCTTTTTAAAAAAGATTATTTATTTATTTTATGTATGTGGTTGTGAGCCTTCATGTGGTTGTTAAGAATTGAATTTTTTAGGACCTCTGTTCACTCTGGTTGGCCCTGTTCGCTCAGGCCCAAGGATTTATTATTATACATAAGTTCACTGTAGCTGTCTTCTGACACACTAGAAGAGGGCATCAGATCTCATTACAGGTGGTTGTGAGCTACCATGTAGTTGCTGGGATTTGAACTCAGGGCTTTTGGGATAGCAGACAGTGCTCTTACCCGCTGAGCCATCTCACCAGCCCCATTCCTGACTTTTAATTGCCTATTTAACCTGGCTAATCTCTTTAGTTGATCATTTCAGGGTCTGGCTCTTAATATTATTAATATTCCTCCAATAAATTCATTTATACTTTTGGGTTATTTTTTCCCTTCCAATTTCTGCCCCATTTTTATCTTTTGATTAAAGAGGAGGCTTGATCAGTTTATACCCTTTCTACTATATACTGTCAGTGTCACCAGATTCTTTGGTGGGGACTGCTTTCTGTGCATGTGCCTGTGTGTTCCGACCAGCTTGCCAGCATCTAACTTGAGATCTGTTTGATCTCACCCCTAATCTTATGAACATAAGTATAAGTCACTGTACCCAGTATCCAAAGTAGCCTACACTTGAGATTTCCGTGGCTTCTGTGTTACTTGTGTGGCTTAGTCACCAACAACTTAATGACTGGGATTTTTTTTTTACCACCTCTCTAGATTTCTAGTTTAATCCCATCATGGTCTGTGAGAATATGTTGTATCATTCTTTTAAGATACATTAAGTATTTATGAAGGCCTCCTCATATGAGCTTGAGAATTATGTATACTTTGCTGTTGGTAGTAAATTACTGTGTTGATGTCAACTATATCGAGCTGACTATGCTTTCTCTAGTGTCTCATGCTTTTTCCTCCCAGTCCGGGGACCAGGTCTGGGTCCACACGTCAAGTCCAGTGCTCTACTGCTGAAGGAAGAACTGGACCATATGGAGTCCCCCTTGAATTTCTACCTCTTGGATTTGTCCACAACAGCACTTTCTGTTTGCTAATGTTCTGCTCAATACTAATACTAATTGGTGAGATGGGAAAATAAGAAATATTTACATTGTTTTAAAATTCTGTCTTTTAGAAAGTTGTTCTGTGAATGAATACAAGACCTATCAAGAGCACACTGAAAACATCCCTCAGGGTGTCATACAGCTGCTGTACCACCAACCAGTCTCCTTGATATGTAACTTATCCACTTGTGATCTCTACCATGGGTCTGGATTGCACTTACTACATCTATTATTGTTGCTGTTGCTAGCTTAAGGGTCTGGATTATACTTACTTACTACATCTATTTTTATTATTATTATATTATTATTATTGCTATTATTATTACTGTTATTATTATTTTATGGGTCTGGATTATACTTACTATATCTATCATTATTAATATTATTAGTTCTCACAAAAATAAAAGCGAGCTCATCAACTATTACTTTGGTTGTAAAAGGGGAAACTATTAGCCAAGGCTCAGATTACAGCAACTGTGGGCTTCCCACGCCTCTCACACTTCACTGCATTTTTTGAACATTTATTGTTGTTCTAAAAAGCATTATCCAAGGTTTGAGATACGCTGTGCCATAAAATATTAGTGAAATCTAATCTCTATGAGGGATAACTGTCAATGATAAAATATAAAGCATATTTTCTAAAATGTCTTTTATTATTAAACCTACAGTTTCAATTTAATAAAAAATATGACCATGAGATATCTACTTAAACAGTAATAGATATAAACACAAATACAATTAATTAGAGGTTATCCAAAATAAATTCAGTTGGAACACATGTGCTTTTATCAATTAAAGATTTTTGTTTTCAATGGATTTTCTCTTAGACATTTGAGATATGCATCTTTTAAACTAGAATTAGAAAAACCTTTCAATGACTTTACAAAGTAAGTCTAGCAACTTTAAAAATAAAATACCCCCAAACTATTCAATGACTGATTAGTCACAAAACACTGAACAGGAGAGATACATCATTGCTGTAAAATATCTCCTTTCTAAAAATTTTATACACAGACATACATATATATACACACACACATATATCTGTCTCCCAGAGAGGAATAAGCTTTTTAAAAATATAAGTTATCTACATATAGAGAGAGAAAGACTGAGTCCTTCCTTCCTGTCTGGCTTCTTTGATCAAGTTTGTTCTATTCAGGTTACTGTCCAAACACATCGTATCCTGAAAGATTAGGCACTAAAGCATTCAAGCTCCTCTGACCCTTAGACAGGCTCCTGCCTGACATGTGAGCACTCACAACAAGAACCTTCTAGATGTGGACGCTTACTTCTTACATTGAGTTGGAGAGATGTCCTTGTTTCTCAAAGATATGGTAATTTTCTTTCCAATAATAGGATTTTTTGGATGTATTGAGATTTGTTTTCAAATGCCTTAAAAATAAAAATTCATTTATGTTATTATAAAGAATAGCCTCCAAAAAGTCAGAGAAAAACATATTACACCACAGATTTTATTAATGGTAAATGTTTGCATTTATTTTTAAAAGCTTAGTTTTTACTAAGCTTTTTTTCTTAAACAAAAGCTAATAAGCAAGAATCATTTTTCCATACAGAAACTTTAGCCATAAACAAGACTTAAATTTATTCCAACATTGAAAGCTAAAAAGAACTGGAAAAATTACAAAGCGTAAAACCTTTGAGTCAGCTTTTTTTTCTACCATTTGAATATACTGTACTTAGAATGGCAGACACATCCTGAAGGAGACAGAAAAACATGCTTTTAGTCTACAGATCAGCATGAAGAATGACATGCAATTCATGATTTCCTTTCAATTAATCATTTAACTGAGCCACTTAAACAAAGGGTTTGGCTTGGTTTGGTTTCCACTTGAGAGGAAGATGATCTTTTTTTTTTGTATTGATCTTCTTTTTGTATTAGATACAAAGTGTGAGCTCTGTCCTCTCCCCAGCAGCTAAATAGACTTGCATATAGACAGCAAACACCATTTTTCTGGTAACAGTGCCATGGCCTTGAATAATCAGTTTGTAAAAAAACAGAGTAATAATAATAAAAAAAAAGTATCAAGTGCAAATGTAGAACACTTCCCTTATAGAATTATGCAAACCCACACGTAGAGGTGTTCTTGCACATGCTTAGCAGTATGATCAGAACGTGCATATCATGACTGGTGCACTGAAGGTTACCTAGTACAAAGTTTTTTTAAGTGTTGCCAAGTTAATCAAGGCACTGAAGAGTTATGCAGATGGAGTTTCCAAAATATATTAACAATTGCTTTAACTGTTAAAAAGCCCTGAGCCAGAACTTTCAATAGCTTCCTGAAACTGTACTCAGACAAAATGGCATATTTGCTTATTTCATAAAAAATTAGAAAACCACTTTGCTTTTGAAGAAAGAAGTCATGTTTATGAAATAAAATCAAGAGAACTATACAGGACAGTCCAAATACTCAGCACTACTCTCCTTCTTAGACAGTTTTATTTATCAGTTCAAACCTTTACATTTAGGCACCAAATTAATGTGACAGGCCACTTTTCCTGTATCTATTGCTTAAATTCTCAAAAAAAAAAAAAAAGAAAATCTAACTTTATCTTCAGGTTGTTTCCTTTTCTCCCACAAATAAGACAAGATGCTAGATGGGTGAAAGAAAAGCAGTATTCTCGTAGAAAAGGAGGTAGAAAATGCCAAGGTAGCAACTTAACGTTATTAACTATCCACCCCTATTTTTACATTGTAATTTTACCCACTGCTAGCCACTTATCAGCCACTGAAGCTTGGTGCAAAGGATTTCTCCCTCACTGCAGTAAAGCAACACACACACACAAGGCAACATTAAAAAGCTTCCTACGTTTAGTGTTTAAAGACATACAACTGCAATTATCAATCCTGTTGTCTCATGTGTGTTTGTGTGTGTAAGTCAAAAGGATATACATGATTATCAAGTAGTATCAGTAAGCATTCCTATTGTAATATTCAAACAAGCTAAATCAGGTTGCCATTTTGAAAGAAAAATGTATTCTGTGACTTTGACAAGTAGACTCAATGACAATTGACATTTATAACAAGGCACAAATCACTTGTGAAAAATCTATTACCTTCCCAATACAGTACAAAACCAAAGCTAACTTATTTCCCATATTTAAAATGTGCTTCCCCCCTCTGGCTCATAACGAAATAATAAACTCTTTCAATTAACATACATGTAAAAAAAATAGCAGTTATGGCAGGGGAGAGGTGCCCTTCCTCAAATCTCAGGAGCCTGATGTTGACCCAGGTTTGGGTCTTGCAAACACAAATGACTCTAGTCAGCAATCTGAGTGCTGGTGTTCTAAGTAGTCAGAACCCTGTTGCCCAGATGGAAGGAAGAAGGAAGCCTTTGATAGGTGCAGGATAAAGTTCTATGCGTGTTTCCCAACAAACGGAGAGGAAGTGACCCTTCTGAACTGCATGTTTAGAAGCAGTCAGGACGACAAACCTTATGATATGTGGTTCTCACTGCAATTTAAAAAAAAAAAAACACCAAAAATGTATCCATGAGTGTTTTTATAGAAATTATTACTATAAACATTCCAGACACTCTGAAAGGATAAATGTTTTTCCTTTTGGGCTTAAAAGAGCAAGTCGTGTTAAAGTCTGTAATTTACAAAACAACTGACAAGCCATATGAAGAAGTGACCTTATAGACCCCCTTCTATGTTTTAGTTAAATACGCCCTCCCCACCAATACCGTGGCAAATCCTACATGATGCTCCATTCCTCTGAGCTCACTGTTTTTGTTTTCTATTTGTTGCAACCCCAAACCCCCAAACCAGCTCTGCTACATCCAGCTTTGTCCTAGGTGGCAAGTTTAACTATTCTTTATCCCAAAAGTGTCCAGAATTCAAAATAAACAAAAAACATCCACCAGGCAATACATGGCTACCAGGATGTTCCCTGTGTAAAAATGACCCAGCAAGGTTTGAATTTTGAACTAGACAAATCTTAAGCAGCATGCATTTTCAACATTCTAAAGTAAAAGGTTGTTTCAGGCTAAAGTCTTCAAAAATATAAAATTTAAGGAATTATTTCCAGTTAATTTTACGTTTCAGTAGACTTCTGGTTAACCTGCCATTATTAAATTACAATACCTTAAGCGTAATTCAGATAACTAAACATTTGCCTAGTATAATATTCTTACACTAATATAAAATTATATTCTCTTGAAAACCCCACTCCCAATAAAATTCTGCATGTGTACAGCACAGGTAAGGATGTTAAACTATGTGAACAAGAGCAGCTGTGGCAGCAGCGCCTGATAAGTTATGTCTGTGCTCAGTGAGAAAGCCGACGGTCTTCGTGAATAAAGGAGAAAATGTGGTGGGCCGAGGGGCATAGAGAGGGAATCTAATATTGCTCCCGACAGCTCTCCTGAAACACCAGTGAGGAATGCTAACATGCCTCAGGACCCTATCCTGTTGTCCACAGACACAAGACACTGACCTTCTTTCCTGCCCCCCACTTAGCCCAAGTCCAATACTTTAAAAAAAAACAAACGAATGCATGTCATTGTAATAATAATTCTAAGGAAAAGTAAGAATTCTTCTGAGGCACAGGAAAGAGAGGTTTGGGTAACTAGAAGGAAAGATCCCCAAAGGGCCAAGTGTTGTAAAGAGACTAAGAGGTAGTTTCAGAGTGCAGGAGGAAGTCACTGGCATGATTCAGTTCCTGGTCTTACCATCTCCTGTAAGCCCAAAACAAATTTACAATAATTTTAGATGCCTGAAGACCTGAAGAGAAGTGCAGCTGTCCATACTATACATAACATAAATGGCCCAGTGACAAAGAGAAAGCTGTAAGTCCCCAGCACTACAGAGACTTGACGGCTTCTCTCTCCTAAGCTAGTGTGCTCTGCTCTGCGTGGAGATGATGAAGCTGTCAGGAGGTCTATCCCTTAACAGATAGAATCTTTACAGGATAAGACTTGGCACTGCAGCCTGGGAGACAGAGAAAGGAGTGAAGTGGGATACAGCTGTGGCACACAGGTTCTCGGGCTGGCAGACTGTATAGCAGCCACCCCTCCTTGCCTGATGACAAGTAGAAAGAGGTGGGCAGCCTATGGCAAGGAAGAAAAGATCCTCATTTCTACTCTTTCCAAGTCTGCAAGAAGATAGTTTGTCTCTTTATGTAAACATCGTATCATCAGATGTATCTTTAAAAAAACAAAAAAACTCTTCAAATTATACTTAGAAAAAAATAGCCTCATTGCTTCCTTACAATAGAACATTCCTAATTTGAAACTAATAAGGATTGTACCCTCCAAAATAATTTAAAGTTGTTAAATATGTGGGATCGCCATCCTACAACCCCACAATTGGAAGGCAGAGGCAGGAAGATCATAAGGTTGAGGCTAGCCTGAGCTACACAGTAGGTTCCATGTCAGCTTAGAATACATAGTGAGACTCTATCTCAAAAACACGAAAGAGAAACAAAGCAGTTACTCAGCTCAACACAGACATGGGACTGCTGAGCCTGCTGACAACGAGCAGCTCAGCTCACTGGGCCGCAAGTAACCAGCAGCAGCACAGCACAGCACAGCACAGCACAGCACAGCACAGCAGGCTGGACACTGCTCTCCCACTTTAAGTTGCTATAGCAAAAAAACAGACACAAGCTAGCCAGATTCAAATGCAGGGGAAACTATCCTCAAAGAACACTATCCTTAAGAGTGCATGCTTATACACAGCGCACAGTGGACACTATTGTAAATAACTGATAGGTGGGTTTTTGTTTTTGTTTTTAACAATCTAGCAGTGAAGAATCTTGAAACAATGTGCATACATTTAGGCTAGATACAAAGATTACTCATTTAAGGAGACAAAATGCTTAGCCCCCTAACCAAGTCAACATGTGTTTTCCATGCTTTTCCACAAATGCCCCAGCATCCTTTTCTAAGTATCTGACATTAAGCTATTTATTGTATCTTAGTATATGTTGGCAGTTTAAAGAATGTTCATCTGTAGGTATAAAGAAAAACTAAGTTCTTTATAGTAAAATTACTATCAGAGAGAAAAGAAGTAAGGCTCTGGATGAAGGTAGAATCCGTAACACTGTCAGAAATAACAGACATACAGAAAAGATTGCTGCCTCTTACAATGCACCACCCAGCTTAGAGACCTCAGAGACACAGAAAGGACGGTGTGCACGCACTGATTAGATCAAGCCCAGGTCAGCAGTCACAGGGAAAACGGAAATTGCTTTTCACAGATCTTTTTCTACAAAGAGCTGATGCAAACAGTGAGAAGTTAATACAAGAAGTCCAACAGTGAAAACCAGGTAGAGGTGTGATTGTGTCATTCCGAGCTAGCCTTCAGTTCTTACTACAATTTGCCCTTTCATGTCTACTGGTGATTTTGAAATAATTCATTTATTTAAGTTAGTCAATTTTCCTTTTAAGTCTAGAAAAGAAGGTTAAGTCATTATTCTCTTACCACATATTTTCACTTACTTAAAAATGCGGAAACAATCATTTGGATAACTTTAAATTATCTTGAAATACAATGTTTCCTTCAGTACTGCCTTAGCCAGGAGGCATATCTCTACTACACTTCTGTCACTGAGCATAAATGACATAGTCTGACTTGCCCCACTCACCTTCAATATGACCTTTTAGAACAGCATGTCATTTCACCATGTGAAATCATGATAATCATGTGGAATACTGACCTTGTAAGCTAATGTCTAAGGTTTAACATATATGCACATATTAAAAAAGAAAAATGTGAAAGGCAGTCCTTAAAGGATTTTCCCCTTCAAAGCCAAAAGCAAATTTTCTATGAGTTTTCATGGATTTGATGTTCCAAATTCAAGAGGAAAACACACACACACACACACACACACACACACACACACACACACACACACACGGGCAAGTTCAAACACTGTATGTTTTCGTTGTGATGGTGGTCCATATATAGTCTAATTACAGTCTAAAAAAAATAAAATAAAATAAAAAAAGAAATTATGAAATTACAAATTAACTCATTAGATTAACTCCCAACTAGTTTTAGAACATACTAAGATCTCACAATCACATACTTTAGCTAACAAAACACTCTGTGTTTCTTAATCAGTACAAAAGAATCCTTCGTTCAATTGCCTTGCGACAAATTGGGCATTCACTCATCCGGTCTCCACAGAGCTGGCATGTTCCATGGCCACAGAGGAAAATCATGTTCTTCAGGCGATCCAAGCACACAGGGCACATGGTCTGAAATGAGAGAGACAGTGAATAAGCAGGAGCCATGTTATACTATACGTGTAACATGACAAGGCTTTTGTATCGTTAATTTTCTATTCTAGTTTTAGTCAAACAATCTATTGCTTTTCAGAAATAAATTCTTCAGGATTTTTTTTTTTTTTTTTGAGAGGAGATTTGACACTAGGTCTTGTTATATTACCTTGGCCAGTGAACTTACTATGTAGGCCAGGCTGGTTTCAGACTCCTAAGAGATCTACCTGTCTCTGCATCCCAAGTACTGGAATTAAAGGAATGTGCTACCATGCTCAGCTTAAAAATAAGTTAGTTATTTACAAATTACTTGTTCAAAAATAGTTATAAGAAAACGTCATCCCTACAAAATAGATACTAATTCTTTCTAAATAGTACAAAGATAGAACATAAAACAAATACTATGGGGATGGAGATACAACTCAGAGGTTACACTCACTGCTCTTGCAAAGGCCCTGAGTTTGGTTCCCAGCACTCACTTGTTGGCTTACAGTTCCAGTGTATCTGATCTCCACTGGCTTCTGCATACATGAAATACACTAAACTCTTGTACCCAAACATATACAACATAAATGATAATAAATCCTAAAAGTAATTATTACATAAAATAAAGAATGCAAATCCAAAAGGAGAGAGCAATGGTTCAAAGCAACTCCACTGCACCTGAAGCAGACTTGCTACCAGCAGATACCCAGGTATGTATCACTGAAATGGCGTGCAGTACAGGCATGCAGCTGAGAGCCCTTGCTAGGCACTACACTCCTAGATACAATACAGCCCCAGTCCACTTGAAAAACAAACTGGTTTAACATGGTTCAAAACATCTTCAAGACAAGTCATCTTGGAACTTTTAGCCCCAGAGTTCTTGCTCTCAAAAACTGTGCAGTACTACACGTTATCAAGATTTAGGAAAATATTAGGTGTATGCTTTTAGCCACTCTAGTAGGAAGTCATTATTTATTCATAAACATAGTTTACACTAATAAAAACCCATTTTACTTTGCCATGTGGTTGCTGGGAATTGAACTCAGGACCTCTGGAAAAGCAGCCAAGTGCTCTTAACCATTGAGAATCTCTCCAAGCCCAAAACTGCTTTACTTAGTCAAATATGTTCCTATCTATATTAATAATCTTGAATAAATAAAAAGCTTCCTCACAGCAAAAGAAGCTGCCAGCAAAGAGACAATCTATAGCCGTCATGGTGACACACATGCCCCTAGGACTCTGGAAGCTGAGGCAGGAAGAACAGACGTTTGAGACCAGCTTGGTCTACACAATGAATTCTAGGCTACAAAGGAAGCCTAGAATTTTCATGGTTACAAAGGAAGACCCTGTCCAACATAGTATAGTTAAGGAGACTGATCCACCAGAAAAGTGCTTGTTAGGACAAGCACTAGGACATGAATTCAGATTCCCCAGCACTTCATAAGGAACAGCCTATGGCAGCACATTCCTGTGCTGGAGGGAAAAATAAATAAATAAAGCACCTGAAGATGACCTCTGGTCTCCACATGTGCATTCACATATCCATGCACACTCATGAACACACAGACTGCATAACTCATTAATCAGGAGACAACTTATACCAACTACACTACACAGGAGATTAATATATAGAAAATACAAAACTCAAAAAATTAAAACAATTTATCCAACCAACAAATGTGTTAATGAGTCAAATAGATAATTTTCAAAAGAAGAAATATATGACCAAGAAATATCTGAAAAAGTTTTCATCATCAGGGAAATGTAAATTAGAATTGCTTCCATCTCACTCAGTGAAAACAACTGTCAGAATCAAGTGTTGGTAAGGCTGCAGGGAAAGATACCCTGATGAGGGGACACAAGCTGCTACCACCTCTACAGAAATTAGTAAGAAGATTCTCAAAAACAAAACAAGACAAAACAATAAACAAAATTAAGCAAGCTAAAACCAGAACTGCTGTAAGACCCAGCTATCCAACACTTGGGACTCTACACCAGTATACCAGAGACTTGTACATCCACGTTCATTGCCACTATTCACAGTAAGTGGAACCAGCCTAGATGCACACCAACAGACCGAAAATGTGGCACATAAAACTGGGAATCATCCAAAATGAAGAATGAAATCATGATATTGGCAGGAAAATGGAAGCAGCTGAAAATCACGTTACAAGAAACAAGTCAGCCTTAGAAAGGCAAATATTCCCATATTTCTCATATGCAGAATGTGGACTTAAATTTCTACAAATGAATGTGTGTAAATATCCATACTGATGAAGCACAAAGAGGAATACAAGATGGGTGGGATATATATGAAGGCAGGTGACCAAGAGTGCAATGGAACGCATGAGACACAAAAGCAGTAAGAAACTCTAAAGAAGGGTAGGAGAAGGGCACACTCAACAAAAGGAAAGCTGATTGGTGGGGTTGTGGGGAGGGTTACAAATAAGAACAAAGAATACCATGTATTTATAAAAATGTCATAATGAAACCCATTAATCTATATGCTAACTTAAAAATGAGAGACAAAGGCCAAAGAGATGATTCAACAGTCATGGTTCCTGAACAAGTGAGGACAGGAGTTCAGAACCCCAGAACCATGTGAGTCCAGGTAAGCACCCTGGCCCACTTGTAGTCCTGGTGCACAGGAGGCAGTCGGGGAGTCCCTGGAGCATGCTGGTAGCCACCCTAGCTACAACAGTGAGCTGCAGGTCCAGGAGAGTAGCTGCTCAACAAGGAAGGCAGAGAGCTACCAAGGAAAACATTTTTAACCCTGCGCATGCACTTGCACACATACAAACACGTGTAGACACCACATATACAAACACATACAATAGTGGGAGGGGGGGGGAGACAAATGTGGAGGCAAAAAAATACCTTTAAATCCTTATTTATCTTTACTTAGTCACTATGTAACAATTATTGCTAAATGTTGATTCTATAGAAAAAATTCCAACTCAATAGAGAGTTTTCTCTCTTCAGCTAAGCGTATGCAGGCTTAGCAAATACATGTATTCAAGTTTAAACTACTCTTCCCATGGTCATGAATTATCTTGGGCCACCTGTCCATTGCCATGGTTCTCAACCTGTGGGTCACAATCCCTCTGAGGGTCGATCTCTTGTGAAGGAGTCATATATCAGATATCCTGCATATCAGATATTTACATTAAGATTCGTAACAGGAGCAAAAATTCAATTGTGAAGTAGCAACAAAGTAATTTTATGGTTGAGGGTGATCATAACATTATTATTACTGGGCCACAGCATTAAGAAGGTTGAGAACCACTGTTCTATGGGTTATTTCTTGAAAATTCAGATAGTAAACTTGGGATTTACGATGCTACAACTGGCTGCTAACAGTGATGCCACTGCCAACCTCGGACCACACTCTTGCTGCACTGAGTCTCTGGGATACAGAGCAGGGCCCTGTCAAAGAAAGGGGGGAGAAGAAAAAAGAGAAAAGGTTGAACAGAGTGGAAGAGGGCAGGGCGCTCCTAAGCAGTTTTAACGGCAGCACCTCTTCTGAGCAGCAAGGGTAGGAGTGCTACTGCTGCACACTCTGCTGCTGCATGGCTGCTGCATGGCTGCACAGCCGTCAAACGCTTCAAAGGCGCCTCACTGCGGTTCTCAGGGTTCTGTCCAACCATGTTTGTGGCTATCTGGGTTTCATGTTTTGGAAAATGTCTGACTCCAACTCAAGGTCAGACACAAGTCATTCCCATTTGAACACTAAAAGTGACCTAATATGGCAAACCATGCCTAGAGACAAGGTCACGGGACCAGTAGACGTGCACCAAATGAGGTGGCACAGTAAGAGGCACAGGGGCTGGGATGCAATCATTACCTGCTCCTTAATGTCCTGAAGCTGCTGCTGCAGTTTCTGCACATCTGCGTTAACATTGGTGTTGTCTTTGTCCTTCTGCAGCACTGGGATATTCCCACTTGCTAGAATAGAATTCAAGAAAAACCTTAGTTATTACTGTTTTGACATTATGACATATTTCTAAACTTTTAATTATTAAAAAACAAAACTGTGTGGCTGAAGATAGTTGGTAGTAGAATGCCTTCATGCCATGGGTTCTATAAGCTTCACAACAGAAGAACGGTGTGGAGGAGCCTACCATTTAGGGTCTTCTTCGAAATGTTGCTCCATATTGAGAGAAAAGATACAGTAGTGACATCTAGATAACATTCATTTATAATCTTAAAGAGGTAAAAGGTTTGGGAGCTAGAGAGGGTGCTTGGTGGCTAAATGTATACAATGCTCTTATAGAGAGCCAGAGTTCAGCTCTCAGCACCCATGTCACATGACTCACAACCACCCATAACTCCAGCTCCAGGGAGATTCAATGCACATATACTCACACATACATACTTTTAAAAAGAAACAGAGGAACCCAGACACGGTAATGCGTGATTGCAACTGCAGAACTCCTGAGACTGAGGACAAGAGTATGGCCATGAGGTCAAGGTCAGCCTGGACCACACAGCAAGACTTTGTCCAAAAAACGAGGCAGAGGTGGGGAGAGAAAGAGGTTCACAGCAAAAGAGAACTTCAGAGTTCTGAAGCTTTCTCTGGCAAACTCAAAACAGACACTCCCTTTTCTTTGCTCATGGGCCACTAGAATCATAGCAAAATAGCTACTCTAAAGGAGTGCTAATCAGTCTCTTAGATGACTTTTTTTTTTTAAATGAATCTTCCCGTCTATAAACAAGGTTCACATTACCCAGACTAGCCTTGACCCTACTACGTAGTCAAGGCTGGCCATAAATTCCTGACCCTACTTCCACCTCCCAAGTGTTCAGAATACAGATAGCACCCACCACTTGGATAGGAATAATGATGATGGTGATGACGACGATGATTATCCAAACTGGGTCTTTCTATATAGCTCTTTCGAGTCTTGAACTCACTATGATGATGATGATGATGGTGGTGGTCATTCAGACAAGGTCTTACTATGTAAATGACTGGCCTGAAACTCACTACACAGAATATGCTGGCCTTAAACTCAAGAGATTTGCCTGCCTCTGTCTCCCAGGTGCTAGGATTAAAAGCATGTGCTGGAGAAGATGCAGAGACACACAGTCAAACATTAGGCAGAGCTCAAGCCACCCATACAGAAGGGGAAGAAAAATTGTAGAAGCCAGAGGGATTGAGGGCATCATAAGAACACTCACAGGAACAACCAAGCAGGGCTCATAGGGGCTCACAGAGACTGAAGTGACAATCACAGAGCCTGTATGGGTCTGAGATATATATGTTATGGTTGTGTAGCTCTGTGCTCTCACTGACTCCCAACAGTGGGAGTGGGCTGTTTCTCTTACTCTTTGGCTAGCTCTTGGGACCCTTTTCCTCCTTCTGGATTGCCTTATCCAGTCTTGATATGCGGGTTTGTGCCTAGTCTTATTGTAACTTGTTATACCATGTTTGATTGGTATCTCTTGGAGGGCTGCTCTTTTCTGAAAGGAAATGGAGGAGGAGTGGATGGAGGGAGAGAAGTACTCTCTACAATGGGATTACAGGCACCTGCCACCCAAGCCTGACCCTCCTTCTTTATGCCAAGATTTCCTTACTGTTAACAATCTGGGCTGAAAAGTTCAGAAAGGTGTGAATAAGAGTGCTTTGATTTTATCTGCCCTAATCTGAATATTCTTGACATTTTATTCTAGCTAATATCCATGCCTAAGAATTTTATTCTTCTCTCTTTGTGAAAAAGGCAAGAGTTTTGGGCAGAGGTGTATGTAGCAATGTTCTTCCTCATCTATTTACAAAATATGTTTAAAAAAACCAAGAATGAAGTAAATTCTCAGGTACCTGTACATAAGGGACTGAATCAGGATGTCAGGCTTAACACTGGTGCGCTCTTTACCTGCTGGGCCAGCTCGCTGACTATGGCGGTTTGAATAAGAATGGTTCCCATAGCCTCATAGATTTGAATGCTTGTCATCAGGGAATGGCACTACTTGACAGGGATTAGGAGCTGCGGCCTTATTGGAGGAAGCTTGTAATTGGGGGTGGGGGTTGGGGGGTGAGGGTGTGGGGTGGGGGTAGGGTTCCAAAAGCC
Source organism: Mus musculus (assembly GCF_000001635.26). NCBI lineage: Eukaryota > Metazoa > Chordata > Mammalia > Rodentia > Muridae > Mus > Mus musculus. Next base: position 10,805,910 of record NC_000084.6, on the reverse strand, counting down.
CAAGCCAATCCTAGAGTTGCTTCCTGCTACCTGTGGATCCAGACACAAAACTCTTGACTACTTCTTCAGCACCATGTCTACCTGCATGTAGCATGCTCCCCACCATGATGATAATGAACTAACTCTGAAATTGTTTCCTTTACAGGAGTTGCCATGGTAATAGTGTCTCTTCACAGCAATATAACACTATCTAAGACACTGACCCAAAAGAAAAAAAATATTTTATACAGTTGTATGACTGGAAAAGTAGGAGGCAGTGTTTGGGGATAAAAGCCAACAGGTGACTGCTTGCTAAGCATGAGCCATGACTTGATTCTGCCAGCACCATGAAATAAAAGGAAAAATGGCAAGGTAATTATCTTCATCTCTCTACTTGTCTGTGTTACAATTCAGCTTACTTTGTCCCTAATAATTACTATCCAATGAAACACATGCAAATTAGATGATCCTGAAAGCCTGCTTGCTATGTTAAGGGACCAAGTTAATATATTTGTAAACTGAAAAAAAAATTAAATTGGAATTCAGCACCCTATTTCCAGATACACTAAATTGGTCTGGTACACAGCTCATTGGTATAGTATATGCTTAATTAATCTGACTCCCAGAAATAGGTATACAAACACAGCCACTAAATTTCATTTAAAACAAAAAGCAAATATTCTTTAAACAAGAATATAATGTTCTTCATATTGCAAATCCTCAGAAGTATAATATTAGGCTGGCAAGGTTGGCTCAGTGGTAAAAATGCTTGGTGCTTGCCCCATAAACCTCGATTCCCAGAATGCATGTAAAGGCTGAGAGAGAACCAGTTCCACAGAGCTGTCCTCTGGTGTCTACTTACTGAAGCATGGACATACCCACATACACACATTATACAGGCATACACACATTTCCAAAATCTATAAGCAGGCCACAAACTAAATAAAAATCCAATTTTACATTTCTTATAACTAACAAAAGCACCTAAATAAATAAATAAATAAATAACTTCGTTCTCCTCCGTCAATCTACATCACGTATCTTAGGTTGACCAAGTCCACAACATAGTGTAATGGAGAGATATATCCCACAAGAAAGCTAACCAAGGACCCCTCAACAGAGGACACTCACAGATTTCATCAGAGGGGTCTTCTGAGCTCTTGCCACCACAGCACGTGATGAAAGGCACCCTCCGCTCAACCACTGCCCGACACTGCACACACTTTTTCATCAGGCTGGCACAGTCTGAAAAGGAGAACACTTCTTTAGCTACAACAAAAAAAACACATCGCCTTTCTCTGCTGTATTTCTATAATTTAACTACATACTAAAACAAACATTAAAGAAACATACCAGGTCCCAGCTATAAGTTATAAGTAAAATTCGACCTTAATATCATGTTATTAACCTATGGATGAGAACTATCCACTGGAACGAAAGAGCCTATTAGGAAAACATTTCCTAATGTAACTGAATAGTGATGTTTTTTTCCAAGTAAATATTTCCGAATCGTAAAGTTTAGCTGGGGATGGTGGTATACAATTATAATCCTGTTTCAAAAAATCCATAAAGAACAATAAACAAGCAAAAAAATCTTAAGGCTTAGAAAATGGAGAGGACCACTGTTGACACATTTCAGTGACTAGCAGACCTATGAGTGCACACCCAGACGTACACATCAGAAAGGAGGAAGCTACAGTGGACACTGCACACGCGGTAAGCACGCGCGCTTGCGTTTTCCCATCAGGCTGAAGGTCTGGGACTCTTGATATGGCCGTGCCCACACATCCACTCAGCCCTTCACTCACTCGGGGTTTCCCTCTGCCTCCCTAAAATATGATGGTCAAATGTTAATTTCCTAAAAACATTTTCTATACTACATGGTTTCTTCTTCCCTTCCCTTGGGCCCCCTCTGTCACCTGATTGATGCACTGTTTCAGTGTACCTAGGAAAAGGTTTCCACAAGACCATCTTTCCCATGATAAACTTTCAGAAACTATATTTTAGTAGCCTTTCTCATGATTATTGCAGCTGAAGAGACTTAGGGGTGGCTAAGAACACTGGCTGCTCTTCCTGAAAATCCAGACTCAGTTCCTGCATGGCAACTAACAACCATTTGCAAGCCCAATGTCGTCTGGACCCTGATGACAGCTTTTACACCTGCCTTGGTAAATAGAAACAATTATTTGAGTTAGCCTGTCAATAGTATAAATCCTTGACCTATTATTTAGTAGACAATCAGAATGAAAAAAAATTAAGTAAATAAAAACAAAACACCAGTAGTCTGGGGACCTATAAGTCAGTTCAGTGGGTAAACTATCTGTGCCAAGCTTGACCATCTATCTGAGTTTGAGCCCCAGAACCTACAGGGTAGAAGAGAGAACAGATCCCTCAAGTGTCCTAAGACTCCTATACATACCACGTTAGTTAAAGACCCATAGGTATATATACAACCTACAGACATACACACAAATAAATAAATAAATATAAAATAAAGTTTAACCCAACATTTAATAGGCATCTTATACCAAAGAAACTCAATTACCATGTAATTTGCATGTTATTCTAGTTCGATAACATTAAAAAACAATAATTCTTGACTAACCTATTTTATAAAATGAAATATCATTTAAAGAAAGTATTCAACTTTTTGAGATCTTTTAAAGTAAAACAAGACAAACAAAAAACCAGCAAAGGAAAGAGAATTTCAAACCTTGTAAGATATAAAAGATATAAAAAACGAAGACTTTCAAGGTAAATGTCCTTAAGAGAGACTAAAGCAGTTTCTTAACCTGTGGTTGTGACCCCTTTGAGGTTGCACAACCCTTTCACAGGGGCAGCATATCAGATATTCTGCATAGCATATATTTACATTGAGAGTCTTAACAGCAGTAAATCACAGGTATGAAGAAGCAGCAAAAACAATTTCATGGTTGGGATCATCATTACATGAAGAACTGTATTATTACAGGGTCACAGCGTTAGGAAGTTTGAGAACCACTGATTTAAAGCACCTCGAAAGCTTCAATATTTTCCTCCCAAAGAAAAGACTTCTTAAATTTCTCCTAATCTAACAGTTAACATAACAAAATTACAGCCCCAAACAACAGAGCTATGAGAGCCCAAGGAATCAAGCAGGTACACAGGGAAGGTAATGTTAAGGTGAAGACAAATGAAGGTACTCTGGCGCATACCAACCACTGTTACATGCAAAAAGGATAGACTAGATGTTGTAATAGTTTTAGAAGTTAAGTTTCTATTATGTGTGAAAGAGAAAGAGAGAGCTCCTTTTGTGGTAATGCAAAAATAAATAAAAATTCAAAAATAAATAAGTACGCACAAACACACACACACACACCCAAAAAAGCCAAAACAAATTCTAAAAGAGTCCAGTCTGATAGAACATAGAATTTCAGTAATCAAATTATTCAGTATACTCTGTCACTCAACAGTAGAAACCAAAAAGGTACTAAATGCTTGTCCAGCTTTTCTGTAGATGGGTTATCCAATAAACAAACACAAACATCAAAGATGTAGTCGTTTACTTTTGTCCCTTTGACAACACTGGAGAGGGTCCCAATAGGCTACTTACTCTCACAAGCACACATGTGCCCACAAGGTTGAAAGAGAACAGCTGCTTTCTTGTCGGAGCACACCACACATTCTTCAATCTACATCGAGAAAAGGCAGAGTGAACAAGTGCAGAGAAATCATGCCACCCCAGCAGCTTATGCCACCATGTTCTTCCCCATTACAGAAGCCCTGTTCTCTAGCTCTCCTGCCTGCTCGTCTTCACATCACTAGGTAGCTAGTTTAACGGGCTATTTCTGCAGTCCGCTCATACCTGACACAAAGAGCAGAATAGAAAGATTCCATTTCATCTGAGGTCAGAGACAACGAGCTAAACGTTAAGTTTCCTTTTTTTGTTGTTTTTTGGTTTTTGTTTTTTTTTTTCAAAAACTTTAAGGAAATTTTAATAAACAAGTATTAAAATAAATGACTGTGAGAAGACTAACAATAACAAAATCCTACCCAGAGAGAGGGTGCTTGTATTGCTTCTGTCTTAGGGAGTTCTTCATGAAAGCCCCCCTTTTAGGATCTGGCCAATTCCCATGCTTCCTAAAGCCCAGAGTAATGAGGTCACTCCTCACCTGTCTGTCCTGTCACTAAGTCCGTAAGTCTTCCACAAACAACTTTTAATTTCAATTTGACCACGTCTACCATGTGTATGGTTTTGTGTACTGTGTTCCCTGCCTGTGGCTCCTTTTCCCTCTAGCTCACACCACTACCTACACTCACATTTGTTTTCCAAACAGCCTGCTTTTCCTCAGCACAGCCACACTTAACTACCTTTCATCTATAGAATTGTTATCCAGGGGCCTGGTGAGATGGCTCAGTGGGTAAGAGCACCCGACTGCTCTTCCAAAGGTCCGGAGTTCAAATCCCAGCAACCACATGGTGGCTCACAACCATCTCTAACAAGATCTGATGCACTCTTCTGGAGTGTCTGAAGACAACTACAGTGTACTTACATATAATAAATAAATAAATCTTAAAAAAAAAAAAAAGAATTGTTATCCAGAAATGACCACCACTCCCTATAACACCATCCAACCACTAAAACACTGTTCTTGCTTGCTTTCATGTATGTGTGCTCTCCTAGCCTGTGGCTCAGTACTGTACCTGGAGTTTGCATACCTGGCATACTCCTTTAGTACAGTAAAACCTGGCTGGTCTCTGATATTCTTAAAAACTTAAACTAAAAACTACCACCAAAACTAATAAATTACCTAATATTATTTCTAAGAGTTTAAAATAACAAAGCAAATTGATCTTATAACCACTTATCTATCCTTCCTACTATTTAAAAGAGAAGTCTTTCTAACCACAATACTCCCCATCTGGATTATCTTTTTGGGTTACACTCCCTTTCGTGCAGCAACTGAATCAAAGCATTCTGTGACTCTGAGCAGACGATGCCCTCCCAGTAGTAATGTTATTTAACAAAGTAATCACTTCCCACTTTGTTAGCACTTTAAACAACACCTTTAATTTCCTAATTCATCAAAAAGTTTGAATTAATTTGTAATGTATTTATACTTCCCTAATTACTGAAGAATCCAAATGATTCCTCTAAAAACCCTCTGCACTAAATACTAGTTTTAGGATTTTTCTTCAATGAAATTGTTGATTCCCCTTTAACCACTTGGGGTCACTATTTCTTTACGGTCAAAAACAGCTAGTAACCCAGCAACTCTGTTGACTGATTAGAAGTGTCTGTTTTTTAAATTTTCCACTGATTTGAAAACTTCATAGTATATAACACAAAGCAGAATTCAATGTACCTAAGTTGTAAAAGTCTCTGAGAGAAAAGCAAGTGACTAATTTTCAAGTAGTATACTTTAAGCTATAAAAAGGAAATGTAAACTAAAAAGATTGAGATGTAAAAACCATGCATGGTTTTTAAATCCTGGTAATAACATGACAAGGAACACTAGTAAGGCTAGAAATCAATTCAGAAACTCTGAAGTAATGTCTTTAAATGTATAAATTATGTATTATGATATTTATCTTATTTGGAAGAACATAGTAAAATACCTATCACAGAGGGGAGCATTAGGTCTCACAGAACTCCACAATACAACACAACAGCACAGTACTGGCTGGCCGGTCTGTTTCTTACCTTTGTCCTGGACTGAACCTGCTCTTTACAAATGAGGCATTTCTTGACACGAGGGGAACACAAAGAACAGGTTGCAATGTGTCCACACGGACCAAAAAGAGTATCTCTCTTCATGTCTGAGCACACCATACATTCCTCTAAAGTTTCAGAATCGTTGCTAATCATAGAAGGACTCCGAGAACCCACTTGGCCACTAATAAAACAAAATATTTCAAATCAAGCCCATCCAAACATTCTAAACAAATATGTTAATTTTTTAACATCCAAAGTGTCACTAGCACACATAAATACAGATTATATTAAAAAAAAATCAAATGTCAACAGCTTTATGTAAAACCTTTTTTTTTAACTTATAATTGCTTATGTTCACATCTCTGTTGCTCAAAAGCATAGACCAAACCGGTGCCTTTTCCTGTTTATAAACCTTTGCACCTTCACATTCTTCTAGTGACAATCTGAAAATTAAGACTCAATGAAAAAGGGTGAACTTATAATAAAGAGCTAAAAACACTAGCGAAAGCTAACTTAATGAGCTGGGCGTTGTGGTGCATGCTTTTAATCCCAGCATTGAAGAGGAAGAGGCAGTTGGGTCTCTGTGAGTTCAAGACTAGCCTGATCTATACACAGTGAGTTTAATGATAGTCAGAGCAACATATTGAGTCTCTGTCTCAAAATAAACACAAAAAAACTAAGTAAGTGAAATTTCATTTAGAACATGTTCTATCTACACTGACACAGCAAAAGAAGCCAGAGGAATGAAACAAAAACCCCAAGTAGCACTATATTATAGTATTAATTAAAAGACACCACTAGGGGCTGGAGAGATGGCTCAGAGGTTAAGAACACTGACTGCTCTTCCAGAAGTCCTAAGTTCAATTCCAAGCAACCACATGGTGGCTCACAACCATCTGTAATGGAATCTGATGCCCTCTTCTGTGTGTCTGAAGACAGCAACAGTATACTCATATATATATAACAATTAAAAAATAAAAAAAGAGTGACATGATCTAAAAGAAAAAAGCGGTGAGAAATACAAGCATAAAGGGACAGCTACCAATACAGTTACTGATAAGAGGTATAAAGGTCAAGAGAGATGTGGACTGTGTGTATACCTACTCAGTTAAAAAAATGTATATCAAAAGTCTTAATTAAAATTACTGACATTTCACATATGAATGTGTGAAACAATCACCGTTAGGGGAAATGCCCAATCAACTGGGCAATTCCTTTGTTCATTCTTTTAACCCTTTATTGCTAGTAACTGTCTTGAAGGTCTTGATGCAAGGTGCTGTAGTATTACAAAAATTTTCCATGATATTCACTCTGTTCAGAGAAAGTAAACTACCTTTTGCAGGAAAATACTGTAATGTTAGTCAGAGCTTTTTTTGTTTGTTTTGTTTTGTTTTGTTTTGTTTTACTATTAAGGCTTTTCTTAAAAATTCCCAGAGCATGAAGGATTCCTAGATGATCAAACTAGTTTAAAGAAGTTTCTTAAGCTTACCCATATAGTAGCACACATAATGTGGGGACTGTAACATGAAATGAGACACATGACATAGAGGAAAGGTTTCCAAGGATGGAAGTGGCAACACTTTAACACTTTACAGTTCAAGAACTGTAAAGATCAAGATACCTGCAAGTCCCAGGTCCTCCCTTACAGCGCTGCACAGAATCTTAGGAATACAATAGTACATTACATGACAAAAACTACAAACCTGACTTTTTCCTTATGACATTTTGCCAAAGCTTTGCAGAGACTTGGGTCAGGACAGAGATCCAGTGGTGACTGACCCTTCTTATTTCGAATGCTGAGATCAGCACCATTGGCTGCCAAGAAACACGCAATGGATGCTGCACTCTTCTTCTCAGCCCCCTGGGTACCAAGTCCCATTATTAACTGAAATCAAATGAAAAGAGTCATGATTTTCCCTTACAGAAATCTGCCGTGTGTATGTGTGTTAGACATGTAAGAGTTTCAGTTCTAATACAGACTAATCCCTCCCCAGTCCCCATTTCCCCACATTTGTGAATCGACTCTCCAGCGTAAAAGTGGCTAACCTCAGTTGGGTGCCTGCCTCCTACATGACTGATTAACTACACAGAACCAAAGTCAGGTCAATTAAGGCTGAGGAACTCAAGTAAAGCTTCTAGTTAAGAAGAAATAGCACATTTGTTCCTACTCAGTTTAGCTATGGGGCCACTACCAACTAAGTTCTCAATGCTTCTGAGTCAAGGCAAAACTTCAAAGAATAAAAAGAACCAGGATCTGATTTATCACCTGAGCTATGGATCCAAATATATCTGCAATTGTTACAATAATTATCAAGACTCACTGAGAACCCATAAAAGCTGGGTACTGTTTTAAAGCACTTTTATGATCTTATACAACAACCCATGGAGAGAAGTATGTTCCTTTGAACTTTAAAATAAGGAAAAACAAAAAAGAAAGCACAAAGGACTTAAAAATATATACTCAGAGTCTTACAAGACAACAACTCACAAACATTCGGGCCTCAGATTCAATTATACTCTTTAAAATGATAATAAAATTCATTTGAAAGTGAGAAGGCTTAAAATAGTCAATTATTTAAAATAAATTTGGAGGACTTCCCTTTCCAGATTTCAATATAAACAAATGTTGAATCACAAAGCTCTAAGACACTTGAGGGGGAATCCCACAGCCAAAAAAGAACATGGACGAAAAGAACAAGATGCTCCTGCAATCCCTGTATGAAGAGGAAACCTCCAGATAAACAGCTTCCTGATCTTGGATAAAGGAAGCAGGCACTCAAGCAGAAAAAGATGCTACTCAACAAATGGTATAGCGACAGTTGGCCACCAATCAATGATAAATGAACGGCAACCTATAACATCCACTATATAAAACTTCACTGGAACTTAAATGCAACAGCTCAGCTTCATAAGCATCTATAGAAGGAGCCTGAATGACCATCTTGCCAAAGATTTCTTAGGACATAAGGCATACATAGTAGAAGAGAAAACTAATTACATTTTTTCAACATTAAGACATTCTGCTCTTCTAAGAACATTGTCAAAAATCGGGCATGGTGGCTTACACCATGATCCCAGCCATGCAAAGGTCAAGGCAGAAGGAACAAGAGTTTGAGGATAACTGGGGTAGACTGAGGCCTCATCACAAAACACCACAGTCATAAGGGAAAGAAGCATGAATGTACAGCACAACTCACTTCCTGCCATCCCAGGGCACTACCGACAAGGAGAACATCAACAGAGTGATTTTAGACTTGTAGGCTCATCTGAATTTAGAGAAACATCTTGAGGGTAAACACTAGATCAAATGGAGCCCCATCTCTTACAGCTTTATAAGAATAAAAAGTTTTTTGGGAAGGCAAAAAGGACCAACTATCCATTCTGGACCTTCTCTCCTCAGGAAGGCAGGAGGTGCAGACATCACACCAGCCATTATACACACAACTGGCATACCTACACTTCCGATTCTTCTCTACACTTGGAGGATACAGTATACTTCCAGTGTCTGGAAACCATAGGAAATGTAATTGTGTACAGAGATGCTTTTGTGATTTTGTTTGAGACAGGGTCTCACTCCAGCCTAGGTGGGCCAAGAACTCACTATTTTAGCACAATTTGGTTACAAATCCTGCCTTAGCCTAAGTGAGGGATTACAATCATGAGTTAGCATATCTGTCTTTACATATATTTATCCTTGGAAAGCATCAATGACTATTCTTGAGCAAGCTATTACTTCCATACAAAAACATTTCATACTAAGTTAGCTTGTTCCTACGAAGCAGCACTGCACCACCAGTCATTACCTTGCACAATCACCCTGCAGAATAGACAAGGCAGTGACTGCATCAGTAGAAACACAAGCCACACAGCAAAAGTAGGCATCACATCCTTGGTATGGACTTGTTTTTGTATGATATAAACAATTCTTGATAATTAGAAGAAAACAAACGACCTGGAAAGTGGGAGAGTGCTTGCCTAGCATGCATGAGGCCTAGGACTCAATCCCTGCCAACACCTCAAAACATAAAACCACAAGAAAACAAGGAATACTAAGATTCTAATGAAAAAGATTTGAGCAGAGCTCTTAAAATACATGTGGAATTGGTCAAATAAAAAGCAGGTCAGAATGAACAGGCACTAGGGATTTCAAATTAAAACCATAATACATACTCACTGCACCCCATTTGTACTGCTGAATTTTTAAAGAACCAAACAACTTTTGATAAGATGCAGAACAAATGCACTTCATAGGAACCAGTAGTAGTATTAAAGTTTGATAAACCCAAGTCTATCACCGATAAAATGTTTTGTCCAATGCAAATCAGATGCAGAAGAAATATAAAACTTGCTTCCACTAGTAGTGAGAGGACATTATCTTTACTTACTGTGTTTTTTGAAGGTTCCCAGGCAGCGTCTACCTTGCCCACATCTTGCATGTCTTGTAGCTGACGTAGTTGAGACAAAGTATGATGTCTCAAAGCTTCATGCAGAGGAGTATCTCCATCCTTATCCTGAATGTCTAGCTTAGCACCTGCACGGACCAAAAGCTGAGAGAAAGATGCCTCATTTGGATAGTGTCCACACCTATAAGAAACTGCAGCCTATCAGCAGTGAGCATTCTGGACCTATTTGAAATTTTAAATAACAATAAATGTAAACACTGTTTGCTAAAACCAAATCACTTGGAAAATTGAGTTACTGATTATTTCATCGTGTGCCTTGCACAGTAAATTTTAAGTTCACTTTAGATCATCTTTACGGTGTTTCAACAATCTTCCTAATCCTCTATACAAATATCAAAGAGCTCTAAACAACAGCATCTACAGAGCCTAATCTCTGTACAGTCTTAACTTTTTGTCTTGTTTTGTCTCTTTTTTTGTTCTAAAAAGCTATATAAAATATAATTCTAAGACTTATCTTTCAAACTTGTGGTTAATTTTTGCAGTCAAGTTGTCTAGATTTGAAGCTACCTAGGACACACACCTCTGGGTGGGTGTGTCTTTGAGGAAGTTTCTAGAGGTTTAACAGAGGAAGACAGACCCACACTGAATGTGTGTGGCCCTATGTGATGGTCTAGCGTGCCAGACTGAATAAAAGGGACAGAGACACACTGTTAATCAACTGCCATGACTTCCCTATCCTAACAGACTGCATCGTCTTCATAGTCTGAGACAAACCAACCCTTCCCATCCATAAGTGGCTTCTGCCAGCTATTCTGTCACAGCAAAGAGAAAAGCTACTAACAAAGGACCAATTCTAGTTCTGCTGCTCTGAGGCAGAGTACAGAATGAACTTTGCTGTCACACTTCCCGGTGACAGTGTGGCAGAGTCACTGCTTCATAAAAATATTTAAAGCAATACTTTTTTCAGATATTTTGTTTGAAATAACTAAATTAGCACATTAAAAAACATATAGTTCAATTAATCAATTTACAGTAAAGTTCCAAGGCAAAGCTTTTATTTTACTATCCACTACACATATTAAGAGGGATGTAATTATTCAAATTGTTACTTTAAATTTACTCACTAACATTAAGAGAACTGAGAACAATATGCTGACAGTTTTGAACTAGGCATTAACTCCTTATCCCACAGACACAGATGAAAGGCTCTAACCCTCAGCACAGTTAAAAGCCATTGTGAGCTCATATCAACAAGAATAAATACTTTACCCTAACAATCTGGGTGTGTTGCCGTTCAACAGCAAGGTGTAGGGCTGTTTGCTGGTTCACATTCTGGATATCCAGGTTTGCATTTCCCTAACAATGAACAGATTTTAATTGGTTACATCTGAACAACAGAGAAGAACATGCAAATTGTTAGCTACTGACAAGGAATACACAGCTCTGTCCACCACTGTCTCTTCCTTGGAAGCTGCCCTGACACAGCCCTCATACGGAGAGCGAAAACTAGACAGACAGACAGACAGCAAACCCATGTAGAACACTTAATGTAAACATGAGTATCTCCTTTACAGTGACTACCTCAGCTCAGGGACGAAGTACACTACGGAGCTGAACAGTACTCTCTTTTACTATCCCCTGAGAGCAACTCTTATAAGCTGTAAGCACTTCTGAAAAGCAACTGTGTCTCCATATAGGATTCGGAGTAACTTAAATGACCTGAAGTTCACTTCCTTCTCTTGCACAACCAAGCTCTTCCTCACTCAGTGAAAAGAAGTGAGGGGGTGCTCTGAGTAGTGTGACACTAGTAAAGGTGGAGCAGGAAGTCCCATGCATGCTCAGGAGAGGAACGAGCGGGTGGACTCCAAAAGCAGCGGTTACTACACAAAAGGGAAAGAGTCTGTGGACAAAATAACTGATTTTAGAATCAAGGCACTCTGTCTTAAGCCCTGCCACTTACAAGTCATGTAAACTTTTCTAAGCATTTCAATATGTAGCCCTTTTCTTCAGCTCCAAAATAGTGTGAATTATTTCACAGGGCTTATGTAAAGATTAAGAAATACAGCGCACACACACACACACACACAAAATTGCTTAGCATAATGTCTGATATAACAAAGCAAAATGAAGAGCAGAGTCAAAGCTTCAAAAGACACACCTTACACTGCTAGGTTTAACCCATCTAGTCACAACTGTGATGGCCAGCTGCGCCCCTGCACGGACTGCCGGCCAGAGCTGAAACTCCTACTCTGGAAGATAGGCATTTCTGGTTTGCTTTCTATCATGTTTAATTATGTTTCTTTGACTGGTCATGAGTTACCTGATTCTCAGATCATCTGTTACATCTATTTATGCACCCAGTAGGAAGATTACAAGCAAGTATTAGAGCGAGGCTGGCGGGACGCAGCCAACCCTCATGTCCCGAGTTTGACCTCCAAGTGTCTGATGATGGAGGACAAAATCATTTCCTGAAGACTGTTCGTTTGACCTCTATACATGGAGCAAATGAGAGGAGGTTGGTGGAGAGCCAGTGTTAGCCAGGATGAGTGGTGTGTACCTGCAGTCCCAGCACTCAGGAAGCTCAGGCAGGATACTGGGTTTTAGCTAAGACTGAGCTACTTATCAAGACTGTTTCATGCAAACAAACAAAAACAACAGTGTTTAAAACAGAGCATACATTGAGTTGATTTTCATCATCATGGGGGTTTTACTGCAACCTGTATCTGCAGTTTAATATCTACTTTTGTGAAGTAAATTAAAGAATTAAAAAGTTCTGTGTCTATTAAAGTACAACTGCCTCTCCTACCTGATGCACCAACAGCTCAGCCACTTCCACATGATTATTCAGGGCAGCCAGGTGCAAGGCAGTATAACCATCATCTTTCTTCTCATCCACAATCCATGGTCTTGGTAATTTTGAGAGTAAAACACGCATTGCACTGAAAGGCAAATTCACATTGTCATATATTTGCACAATGTGATCTTTGTTTTCTTTTGGAAAATATTAAAAAAAAACTGTGTAATCAAATGAAGATAGTCTTCAAAAAGAAAAGAAAATCATGTTTGTACACACAGGCAGAAATTACTGTCATAATTCTCCAATGCTTTTTGCTTTCTGATATTTTGAGAGCCAAACAAATGATCAGCATTTTCACAATGCAGCAAGCACAGAACCTAAGTGCTCCAGAGGAAAGCTATGGGTGAGAGGGAAACCTCCCAGGAGGAATGACAAAAAGCAAACAGCATGGCCTGAGGAAGCCTGCATGGTTCACCGTCAATAGTTTCTACCCATCAAAGAAGTAACAAAGAACAGCAGGTAGCAAGGTGAGACTGTAGGAAAACAGTGATCAGACATATACTCGGTAGCTTGTTAGGAATAGCAGAATTAAAATCTGATTTATGTTTAGTGCTAAAATTCTGTTTGTGAGATGCATCGAATGGTAAGTATAATTCAGTATTTACGCTTTCAAAACCATTAATATTTTTCAAAAAGCCAAAAAAGTCAAAGACACCTTAAAGAACATAAAAGAATTAAAAATCCTAGAGACTCAGAGAACCAAATTAAGAAATAAATGCTTTTTGGAAACCTTTCCTCACAAAAATATTTCCTATGGAAAATTCATGGAAGTGTCAGCCTCTACACTGACACTAGGACCTCAGAGGACGCAGCTGCAAATGTCTTTGATGGCAGAACTTTATGAATCCCATATAGGAAGTTCCAAGAGTCTTAAGAATAGGCTTTGAAGGAGCAGGTATGGCTCAAGAGGTAAAAGTGCTTGTGGCCTGAGTTTGAGTCCAGGGACTCATGGTGGAAGGTGGAAGGAGAGATCCCACTTCTTTAAGTTGTGCTCTGACCTCAATATGTACATCATGGGATTCTGATGCACATGTGCGAACACATTGCTTACGCACATAAGCTCATTACACAGATACACACATACGCACACAACTACACACAATAAAAATAGATAAATGTTTTTAAAATTTTAGCTTTGAATGGCTGGAGAGAACAGTTGTGAGCACTGACTGCTTCCTTCCAGGGGTTCTAGTTCAATTTCCAGCAAACAAATAGTGGCTCACAACCATCAGTAATGGAATCCAATGCCTTCTTCTGTTGTGTTTGAAGACAGCTACAGTGTACTCATATACATTAAATAAATCTTTATAAAAAAATTAAGCTTTGGGGGCACAAGAACCTCTAAACTTATTAAAACTAATGCTGCCAAGTACTTAAGCTTTAACAGATTTTTTGCTTTGAGAGTCTTGTTACTTATGTAGGCAAAGTTAGTCTTGAACTTTGATCTCCCTACCTCGCCTCTCACCATGACTAGCTCAACTCAGATTATGTGACTACTATACTACAAAACATATGGATATCATGATGGTCATATCATACGTTATCCACCACTCCATGCATCAAAGAGTGCAGAAAAAACATGAGAAAAAAAAAAGACTTAAAAGAAGTTTATAGCTTTCTACAAAGTTTAACCAATGAAAGCTGATCATGGTGACACAGGCCTGTAATTATAATCCTAGCACTTAGGCTGAAGCAACAAGGTCATGAATTCAACATAAGCTCAAGTAAAATAAAGACCTTGTCTTTTAAAAACTAATTATATACATATTTTTAAAACATGCAAGCTAAGTATCAACTAGGTGACACTGGGTGGATAAATGTTCACTCACTTTGTGGTGCTGAGGATGGATCAACCTTGTACATGCTCTGCCACTAAGCTAGACCCCTAGCTCTCTAGGATTTAAAACAGTTTAAGTTTTTTCTTTTAATTTAATGTTCCTTTTTTGTGTGCTCTGAAAACCACATGTCCCCTTGAGCTATGACAGTTTCACTTATTCTTTGTTTTTGACAAAGCTAAGAAGCCTAAGGAGTATTAGCTAGACACTCTGTATGTTTTCTCTTCATCAGTCTGGGGCTAGGGGACCCTGGCAGAATAACTACATGGGCAGTGAGTGCCTTCCATCACTTTTCACCTACTATCCACATGACCTACCACTCTCAATGTTACCACTGACAGGTGCATGAGGAGTGTGTGTCATAGCTCTCTGGTGTACACTGTCTCCACTTTTTCTATTCTACCCTCTTGACAAGCATTGCACAGCCCACACTCAAGAGGTGCAAAGTCATGTTCCCCGTCTGTGAGAAGCATCTACAGAGGCTAACAGGCACATTCTACACTGGAGCTACAGGGGATTCTCTTATATATATATACACACACATACATATAAACACACACATATATGTATATATACATAACACACATATATACATACATGAGTAAATTTTGTAATGATTTACTTATTTTTATTTTATGTGCATTGGTGTTTTGTCTGCATGAGGATTTTGGATCTGCTGGAACTAGAGTTGTAGGCAGTTCTGAGTTGCCATTTGGTGCTGTGAATTGAACACTGACCCTCTAGAACAGCCAGAGCTCTTAACAGTGGAGCCATCTCTCCAGCCCCTCTTCAGAGATGGTAATTAGAGACTTATCAATCCCTTTAGAAAAGTAAACAAAATAATACATGACCTTGAAAAGAGATAGTATTTTTAGGCCCAGCCTGCAAGGTAGGCCTGGAGAAAATAAAAGAAGAGACTC
The DNA here is from genome assembly GCF_000001635.26 of Mus musculus. Classification (NCBI taxonomy): domain Eukaryota; kingdom Metazoa; phylum Chordata; class Mammalia; order Rodentia; family Muridae; genus Mus; species Mus musculus. Next base: position 10,790,221 of record NC_000084.6, on the reverse strand, counting down.
TTGTTCCCTCACCACCATACACCAATAATAGATCAGAGCAGTCTGCCCTCTTCTTGTTACAGAATGGGCAATTTTAGAAACACATCTTAGAACCTGGGACAGCAGCTAGAGGATCTTCTCTGCAGCACTTGCAGCTGGTCACTAGGAAAGCCTACTGCTATGCTGCAAGCACTGAAGGCTATGAAATTATACAACAGACACTATTACCAGCTCAATAAGTAAGTCAATTTCTTTTACTAAGCCAACAGACTATTAATTGCAGTCTCTAAGACTTGGTGTTATTTTTCCCAATAGAGATACACTCTTCCATTTATCAACTAGTTCTTCTCCAATAGGTTAAGGACACGGATGTTTTAAAGATAAGATCTTACTACCAGTTAAGCAGGCATTTGTAAATGGTGCCAAAAAAGCATTAAGTTCCAGAACAACTAATAGTGGTGCCTAGCCTAATCCCTGGCACATGGCCGTGCTCAGACATTTGCTGAATGATGAACAAATGAGTTCCAAGAAGCAGAGGGGACAAGCAGCTGTCTACACTGGTATGCGGTGCTCAAATGGTACCAGGCAAATCTCTAAGGCCTGCCATGCTATTCCTAATGTCTCTCTTCAGCAAAAGGGAACATTTTCTCAAATCCAGCAGGTAAACTACAGAAGTCTTGCATATTAGTATCACTTAATGTTAGAAAGATGTTAGAACAGCATTTTACTGGATGGTCAATAAACTTTTGTTTAGTTAATTTAAAATTCCCTTAATAGTAGTTAAAGCAGATTAGTACAAAGTCCAAGAAGAAACTTAAGAAAGTTAAGCCAAACAAAAGTTTTTGGAGTCATATAGTTGTATACATATATAGTTGTATACAAAAGGAGATTCTTTGCACATGGAAACCAGAGCTCAAAGTTTTCTGAGTGGAAAGAATGAAGAAACACAGGGCATCAAGTCTGAGCATCCAGGCAGAGTATTAGTAATACCACATCTTTGGTGGACTGCTGAACACAAGAGCAGGACTTCTCTGACTCATTTCAATGTCACAACCCAGCACAGGAACAAGGCACAGTGTTCATTGCTACAGCAGGGGTAGGTACTTTAGGACCTGAAAATTAGATTCTTTTAAAATCTAACATGTATCATCTCTTAATGTGCATAAATTTTGAACATTTGGAAAAGGTACAGTTTTCTAAAATTTACCAATATCCACAAAAGCATTCCTTTAAAATTCTCACCCCAAAGCAAATTAATCGTGAAGACAAAAGACTGTTAAAGACAGCCCCTGCCTGTGTGAGGTGATATAGTTCTACTTAACTCTTAGCTCAACGACTACTTACGAGAATATGCTTGAACTAAGAACAAGATACATCTGGTTTCTCCTGCCCAATTTTTCAGGTTTTTGAGATTTCAATTTTATCTTTATAGATTTGCTGGGTTTGATGTTTTAATACTACTCATTTTTGGTTAAAAATAAATATCTATATTTAAATTTAACCTGAATGCACTATTAAAATTCAGAACTCTGAAGTATTTGTTTCTAGGACACATACTATATAGCAAAGTTATGTCAAATTCATGACCACTTTAGTCTGTGGATGGTTATACCTAAATGGTACTTAGAACATTGGAGTCATGGCTTAAAGGAGAGGAAAGAGATCACTTTAGACTTAGGTTTAAGAGTTTAATCCACACTAAAAGGCATCGTTGGACTTGTAAATGTACATACAGTTCAAAGCACATCATTACCCATAGGCATTCCTACCATACTCTCACTAAGCCCTACGACAAAGCGACTGAAGTGGACACTGAACTAAGATTCTAAATACCCTTCCAAAGACTCCCTTATGCAAGCTTCTTACTGAGCTATCTCACGGTCACTATATAAATTCTACTCACCATTTCTATTCTCCATTCAAGTGCTATTTATTATTTTTTAAATAATTAAAAAATAGTAACCCTAAATATAACTGTACAAAAATCCCTACAAGCCAACATCTGTGTAATACATTACTATACAAAACATTTTAACCATCAAAAAAGAGTTGGATTATGAAGTATTTTGGTAGCAGAGGGATTTTTACATCCCGCAGATCTGCCTGAAGATTGTCTTGCTACCAGCCAGGGCAAATTTGTTGCCCCACCCCACCTCACCCCACCCCCGCCGCCCTTTTTCTCTTCAGGGCTTCTAAGTATAGTGACAGCCGCGTGAGGTTTTCCTAGTCTCAGCACAAGCTCGGGGAGAATCTGGGAAATGTAAGTGGAAACATGAGACACGGCTCTATTTAGCAGTACTTAAAAAAAAAATAGCAGGACAAATGGCAAAGCAGTGTTGGGACCACAGGAAGAACAATCAATAGGCAGAAAGCAAGATAGAATCCTCCTCAGCTTTTAGATCGACAATCGACAGCTGAGAGACTATTTTTTGCTATGGCTGACTAAATATGGTCAGGGAAGAGAGAGGCACAAGAGAGTCTGTTTGCCTGGGAGTGCATGTTTCAAATGCTTAGCTGCCTATAAAGCTCGAGCAGCCTAGGCTGTGGCCACTGAGTCGGGAAGAACATAGGTTGGCTTCTGTGGTGACTATGTGGGAGTCCTGACCTCGCTTGCAGACTTGACCTCTGGATATAACAAGGTAGCTTCACTCCAGATCTACCACTAACCCTGGAAACTCAAACTCCTGCTCCTCCAAAAGAATCCCAAAGCAAGAAAGATGCAGAATATTTCCTGAGGCACCAGAAGAACCCAGTATGGTCTGGTGGGCACAGGAAACTGGGTGAATGCTTGCAGCTAATTGGGAGAATGTGAGGTGTGTTTAGGGTTTTGCTTGCAGTGGTTTTTTGTTTGTTTGTTTGTTTTTTTAAATCTTAGATTACAAAATTAACATCCTCTGCAACTTTTCCCCTCTTGTAAATCATTTCATCTAACAAAAACCCTAGGTACATTCTCTTTGCCACTGTAGCAACCTTCCCATTACTTAACTTTCTCTACATATCGATATAATTGATATATTACATTCTAAATTATATGACTAATGTTGATTCAATTTGAGAGAGAGAGAGAGAGATTGCATGCCTGCATGCACATCTGTGTATATGTGTCTTTCTATGTCTATGAGAAGAGCAAGGGAAAAAGGTAAAATTACGTTGTTTTTGTATATTTAACTTGTCTTTCAAATGTATCTTACAAGGTAAGGTTCTGTGTTCACTTACACTGGGTGCTTACCTCACCCAGCTTATAAAACCAGTGCTGAAACAGCAGCAGTGTGAAAGAACGGTCATGATGTGGTGACTGCAATGTTACTGTAGGTCACTACATCTCTTCCCTGTAAGTGGGGCAGGACACTAAGCTCACAGGTAAATCAAGCACAAGAACCAACTTGGAAGGACGCTTCTGACTTTCTGCATGCTTATCTAATATTGACTGATATATATTCTCATTGTTAAATTAATTTATATCTGGGCATAGGCTAATTTCAAAGCTCAAATTAATAATTTAGTTTTAAAAATGCCATTGTTCAAACAGCATGCCAGATAACTTCAAAAATATACAATCTACCACTAACATTACATCACTACAGACAGGGTCTTTATTGTTTTCAATTAAACAGTTGTTTCAATTGTGTCTCGCTCCTCTAGTAAACCTGCATCCCTGCCTCCAGAGCACAATAGCTTCTAAAGGCTACTTCAAGATTTGGGTTATGAAATGTCTCCCCTTGCTTACTACTCAGGCCACAGACATCCGCATGCTGCTGCACGGTGCAGGTCTCAGCGGCACTGCTGACTGAGGCCCGCGTTGGCAGCTTACTAGCTTTCTTCATGGACTGCAGAAATCCTATTCCCCCACTTCCCTCCCAGCACCCCCTTTTCTATTCTTTACCAAATCTCAAAGCTTCTCAATGTCTCCTTTTGAATTAACCTTCAAAATGTCTTAGTGACTATAGGCCACTCCCAAATTATTTTTTTTTTCTTGTGCTAAATATTCAAGGTAAAACCCAGAGATTCACAGACTAAAGTGCTTCTCCTCTTTTATGGAGACTTTGGAAAAGTTATTTTAGTACTTTTCCATTATATTAAAAACCATTTTTAAAAAGTAATCTCATACAAACCAAGCACGTAACTATTTGAATTTGCATTCAATGCAAACAGAAACAGAACAAAAACTTGGCTAAATGATTTGTAATCTGTTACCTTGAAAATAAATTTCCATTTAAAAACATTAATTCACTCACACAATGAAATGATCCAATTTCAAAGCCTGTGCTAACTGTAACTTGTTTCTCCCAATAAGTTTTAAGTAGAAGTATCTGGTTTATAAAAACAATTTAGACTAAATTGATTATCATCTGTCTGTAAAGGATCTAGAAGCAAATTATAAAGAAGAGGGAGGCACGACGGAGAGAGCAGCAAGCGTGCTAACATTTCTGAATACACTTAAGACTCTGCTGACTGCATCTCTTGGAAAAGAAGCAGCAGGGCAAAGCATGGCAGTGCTTAAAAGAACCACAAGCAGAAGTGGCATTGATGGGATCAGGTAAATCTGTTGTAAAATTCAGTCTCTGATAAGCTAATCTCCGCACTGGATCCATTACTCTTCCAGAAAAGTAATCCAAATGTCCTACTAACAGCTGGGTGAGGTGGGCTGCTTCATGTTTTCACAGCTATCGGCCGGCGCAGGAGTGCCTACTCAGAGCACATACTTCTTTATGTACCCATATGAACATTCAGTGCTATGGAATGTAAAGAAGTATGTATTTTGGGTAGGTAATGTCCGCCAAGAAGAAGCTAAAGGAAACTTTCCAGGAGGATGACTTCCATACTCTGAATTCACCTGTAATACTAACAGCCCCATTCCAAAAGGACCAGCCATTCACTGGGAAAACTAACATCCCTTATACTGTACTGAAGAGATAAGTCCCGTGGAAGTGGATTTTAATTTTCACATTAAATCATACTACACTCTACACTGAATACTCACGTGATTAAAATGTGACTACTACAGAGGAAATAGTATTGCTAGCGCAAAACAGTGAGACACAGGATCAACCATTATCTGTCTTCACAATTGGATATTTTAGTGTCTCACATCTATCAAATCAGGACCAACAAATCTAATAAGAAAAATAAAGCAACAAAAAGCTGATTTTACTCATATAATAGCTATTCTTCACATGTGGCAAAATGTATAACCTATTAAAATCAGAGGATCTCGTAAGCCAAAAATTTTGGTTTCATTATTTTCTTTTCTGACAGCTATTGAAACTATAATGTTTAAAGACTATCTTTTAAGTAAAATTATACTGCACACATGAAAACTGGCTTTTGTCCTTTTCCAGCTTGTCAGTTCTTAACCCAATCTGTACTTTAAGTGCAGTTAATACTTACAGCATGAAAAAGAATGATAAAAATGGCAAAACCCTAGGCCACAACTAAAATGTAAACAGGATATATTGGCAACAAACTGTCAAAAACCTGAGTCTGTATTGTCCTTGCTTATATCAAATGACATTGTTTTTCTCACAATGAGTTATGAACAGCTACATTAGTTATTCCACAGGTCTGAAAGGTTTTCATAATTCTTTAAGAAACATTTTCACAACTAATAATTTGTTACAATCCTTAGAGAATATTAGCTATTCATTTATAAAATAAAACTGAAAACTGATTTTGTTGCTTCCAAGTTCAGCTTTTGTCTAGGAGTGTTTTGAATCACTTGAAATGTCACATCCAGCACTTAGATCAGCTGTCCCTTTTGAAGTGAGTACATGTTAAACTCTGGGCATCTGCTGACACTGCTATTACTCAAACACTTCAACTGTCACCCTGACAGGGATAACAGATGCTGACACTATCAGATGCTGGACTATTTTTTCCCATGGCCTCTCCTTGTCCTGATATGGCCAGTACACGAAACTCAATGATCCAAAAGCACACTTGAGCAACTGCACTTGCTGACTGGCTGCCAGGGACCTACTAAAATAGAACCAGGCAAGTGCTATCTTCAGCACTTAAGTTTAAGCAACCAAATACCTGTTTCACTATTTGGAAAAAATGATGCAAAGAATTAAAATTACATTAATTTCACCAGAAGCACAATAATTAACAACAGATGTAGAATAGAATATTAAACTATTTGCATACTGTCTGAGATTGTGTTGTCCTTCTACCATATTAGTTTAAAAAAATAAAATTATATGGTATTTCCCTCAGCATTCTAATTTTACAGACAAGCTATAATATATCAAACTTTTATTGTATGAGTATGTGTCAGAAGACATTCTCTTCAGGCAGGAAATCTCCAACAGAATCACATCAAATGCTTAAGTACTGGTTTTAAAGTATCACATGGTAGGTTTTAATATTCAAAATTCAGGGATTATAGCCAACTACCATACATCAATGTATCACTAACCTTATAATAAGAACAATCTATACTCAAAACAGCATAGAATTTAGTCAAGAAAATAGATTTTTAAATTTTATTTTATTTTTAATCTATTTTTTACACTCCACATTCCATTCCCCACCCCCACCCCCCTCTACCCTCCAACTGTTCCACATCCCACATCTCCTCCCCACCCCACCTCAATAAAATAGATTTTTAAGAAGGTTAATTTCTGAACTTAGGGTTAGTATGCCAACATAAACAAAAGCAAAGAATGACACTGAAGATATGTGTGATGTATTAATAAATTAAAGGACAGAGTTACTTTCTTAAGGCCATTCTTATCCTTCCACTCCGTATCAGAACTTGTTAAGTCCTCAGCTAAAATAGAAGCAGTACAAAAATATGTAGCTAACATGACCCTTTTTCAACATCTAGTTTAATTACTTAAAAACCTGGTTTGCAGGCATGGTGGCAGACTGCTTTAATTCCAGCACTTGGGAGGCAGAGGCAGGCAGATCTCTGTTTGAGGCTAGCCTGGTCTACAGAGTGAGTTCCAGGACAGCCAGGACTACACAGAGACCTGAATGAACAAACCAACATGGTGATAATTTAGAAGCATTACTCTGAAACACATGATGATTTATCTGTTCTTTCAAATGTTGGTTTTGAAAGGCTACTGTGTGCATTTAAGAACTAAGTAAAGATGCACTGATGTGAGCTGCAAGAACAGCAGTGTAGGACATATGCCTAAACACGTGAATTTTCTGTTTAACAACTGGTACACTAGTGTGGGAACCTCTAATACCTGTCATGCTATATTTCTACAAAAGAGCATTTAACCTGTTTGGATCCTACACCAGCAGCGGCAATGCTTTGCTAAAGCTGGTAAAATGGAACCAAATCGCCTCTTCAATGGATTTGGTCCCCTTCAACCAGCTGTAGCTATGCATTGATTACACATGGACAGCCAGTGTTTTATGAGCATGAATTACATCTCAACTTACTCAATTCATACAAACTGTAACTAAAAGCAAATACCTAGCAACTGTCAACCTTATTTGGAAGAACTAAACTGGATAAAGATGTTTCTTAAAAGCTTCATGAAATGTGATAAAAAGAATTTCAAATAAAGTTATTTATTTGTGGTTGTGGTATTAACTTTTCATTTTAATTAATAAAATGTAAAAATTTTTATAAAAGCACTTTAAATCTTAGAAGTGACATAAACTTTTCTTCTTCTGAAAGTGATAATAAAATGCTTACTGTACCTCTAATAAAAATGACAAAAATATTTGAGAAATTCATCAAAAACTCACCTAAAAACATGATGGGAATATCTCACTTTTCATATGGGCATACATAAAAGTTATTTTTTTTTAATTCTTAAAGTACTTGGTGTGTATCTGTCTGTGTCTGTATGTGGGTCTGTGGACATGAGTGCAGTTGCCCACAGAGGGCAGAGACACTGGGTCCCTCTGGAGTTACACACAGGTATAAGCCATCTGCCATGGGTGCCTGAAACTGAACTAACATCCTCTTAAAAAAAAAAAAAAAAGCAGGCTATGCTTGTAACTACTGAGCCATCTCTCCAGTGTGCATGTTTTAAGTTACAGAAAACCATAATAATATTTAGTACGCCGAAATGCAGTAATGATCTTCAATAGGACTAAGCCTTCAATTTTGCCACAATTTAACTGAGTCTTAGCAGAATGTTGTCCAGGGACAGACTTTAACAATAAGCATCTAATTCTTCTGACTCTGAACCCAAAGCAAAGGTTTTGTAATGTTTAAAACAGAAAGAAAATGCTAAAACATTACTACTTACTACTTAGGAAGTTTCTCAACTCTTCTCACTTGCCAGCTGGCAACCCTTCACTAACAAACATGCCATTGCTCTGTCTTTGTCCTTCAGAGAAACTTTCCTCACAAGTGTCTAAGTGAAAAGAAACTGAAGGAGACAAAACCAGAGACCAATATCCACCCAATTTTCGCAGTAACTACAAGAGAACTGCAAATGGTTTGCGTTGCTTACTAAGCATACATCTCAGCAATGGTGAAGGCCGGCAGGCAGGTGCCTGGGTAACCTGGGACGCCTGTTCATCCAAATAAAGCTGGCTTTCACTTCTTAACCAATCTTGATTTACAACAGAAATTTTACCCAACTGAGATATAATAACAGGACTATCTAGAGGGAAATATCTCTACAAACATCAAATATCTGGCTGGAGATACAGTTGAAGAATGTCTTGCATATACAATGTCCTGGGCTCAATCTCCAGTACCCCCAATACATAAACAAAAACACCAAGTATCAGAAAATATGATCAAGGTTATTCTGAGTTACAATTCCTAACCTTACAAATTTACAATATTTTGATCTGCACCTTCAAGTCCAGGTTTCAAAGCATACCTTCCATAAACATAAGGCACCTAGACTTTTTTTTTGGGTTTTTCGAGACAGGGATTCTCTGTATAGCCCTGGCTGTCCTGGAACTCACTTTGTACACCAGGCTGGCCTTGAACTCAGAAATCCGAGTGCCTCTGCCTCTGACTCCCAAGTGCTGGGACTAAAGGTATACACCACCACTGCCCGGCCTAGACATATCTTCAAGTCCAGGATAATAAAAGTTTTTCTTCAGAAAAGTACATCCAATAATTATCAGTTATATGACGCTGCTGATGCACTGCTGAAAATTACTGTTATTAACTAAAAGCAAAGCCAGGAAGTACACTCAGTTTACACATACATACATACATATACATACATACATACATACATACATACATACATACATACACATACATACATACACACACACAAGTGCATATGCCAATTCTGGAAACTTCCCACATTTTCAATCATAACAAGTGGAAATGATTACAAGCAAACTTGTTATGAGATGAACTTTTACAATGTCGAAAAAAAGTTAATGGAGGAAAAAGTGCAAATGTTCCAAAAAGAAAAAAGAAAAACTCTCAAAAACACCAGAGAATTATACTAACTAAAAGAACTATTACTAGTTACAATTAAAGAGGAATAGAAGTCCAGCATACAATCATACTAAGTAATTCTGGACTGTATCAAAACAAAAATCACAAAAACAGGATAAAATGTTATAATATGGATGACAGACACATTAACAAGTAAGACTAGAAAATGCTCAAAGAAAAGGAAAATGTTAATACATTTGTTAATATTTGACACTGTATCTTAAAAAAGGGAAAATGTTAGCATATGGAAATAATAATGTGCCATATCTGCTTTTTTAAAATAAGAATAAAGGCCCAAAGTCTAGGAGAGCTAACTTTAATAAACCTCAAAGCATCCCAACATGCTATCACAATTGATACATATATTTATTTAAACATTTAGTGTTTTCCAATAAAAGTAGTATATGGCAACCACAGTCACAGCTGCCCAAAATTAATTGAAGAAAAAGGAATAAGGGAGTCATGTAGCTTTAACCAAAGCCATTTTGTTATATAAATTACTACATTCTCCTTTCTTTTAAAAATATTTATCTATATATGCATGTGGGTGGTGTGTGCCTTGTAAACTGTAGAGGTCAGAGAACAAGTCGCAGAAGTCACCTCTTTCCTTCTCTAACTGGGTCCTGGGGACTGAACTCATGTCATCAGGCCACAAGCACCGTTACCCACTGAGCCATCTTCTCTAGCCCCTTTCTTTTCTTTTCTTTTCTTTTCTTTTCTTTTCTTTTCTTAATGTCATCTAACACAAAGTAGCTGGTTGAAGGAGTCACTGTTAGCATTATTTTCTGAAAAATCCAAGAATTACAAAGAATTCTGTAATTAATTATACATTATCTTCTTGAAATCTTGTGGTGTCTTTACTGTTAAGACTAATTTGAATGTCTACTGTATAAATGTGGAAGACATACACATGAATATGAACATCTCTAGTCCTCATGGAAAAGGAATATGGAAATGTACACAGTTAACAGACCGCACTAAGCAGGCCACACATGTGAGTAACAAACACAACAGAACTCTATCAGAGAGGAGGAGGCAGTTGCAGGTGGGAAGAAAGGAAAGGTGGCTAAGACAACACGGTCATGGAAGAAAACGTTTAAGAGCCGGGAGGAAGAGAGAAGACAGCCACTTTAGACGGTAACACAACTACAGGGCAAGGGAGGCTGGAAGATTTAATTAGTGGGAGAAAAGTCAGAGAGGGGCTCTAGACACTCAGCCCATAACCCCAGCACTAAAGACTGAGGCAGGAAGATGACAGACAGCTCCAGGACCACTTGAGCTACACAATAAAACTATCCTAAAAAAGAAAAAGAAATGGGCTTGAATGCAACCCCAGGCATATAAATAAAATGAGGCTCTCACACTCAACCAGAAGCTAGTCAGAGGGCTGGGACCACAACTTGATGGCACAGTGCTTCAAAGCTGCCTAAATACAATCACCAACAGTGCTAGCAAAACACCAACTTAAGGCCTTAAAACTTCAGCTTTTAAAAGAACTGAGACGATGTACACGATGCGCTGAGAAGAGGCTTATCATTGTTGTCATCTGTCTTAAGGCTGGAGACATGATAATTACTAGCTCCTTTACAATGCAAATGTATGAAGAGTTCAAATATCTGTCATCTGAAAACAATTCAGTGTGTACTGGACAAAATGGCATTGAAGCACCGAAAACAGCAGTCCCAAAAAACCCTGTTGTCTTCTGTAACTACCCTCAAGTGGTCATCCTAAGAAATTTTAAACACAGCAAAAGAGAAAATTGAAATATGATATAAAATACATTAATGAGCGATGAACATGTAAAACTATCCAAAGAATTTAAAAAGAAACCCACACACATATTATGGAATTCCAAAGAATAAGTATTCACAATAGCTGGAGAGATGGCTCAGCAGTTAAGAGCACTGACTGCTCCTCCAGAGATCCCGAGTTCAATTCCCAGCATAATATGGTGTCTTCACAGCCATCTGTGATGGGAATCCAATGCCCTCTTCTGGTGTCTGAAGACAGACATTTTATGTATAATACTCATATACATAAAAAAAATAAATCTTTAAAAAATGTCACAATAGATAAAGCAAACATCAAAGTGATTAGTTTTCTTAGTCAATATATTATAGTGCTTTACCTAACTATAAGGAGATACAAGTTGTTTATGAAAACCTTATCATTTGTACTTGTCTCCAAAAGCAGCCCTCTCAAATTTTAACCAGCAATCCCTTTTATTCTTGTAGAACACCCATTACTAGAATATAATTAAGGCTCCTTGGTATCACATATCTAAATAACACAATTGATCATAAATACCTGACATCATGTAAATGGATAATATGTGAGATTAGAAGACAACTTGAGAAGGATGTTGAAGAAGCAAAAAATCTTAAGGCACGTTTGATTAAAATCTTTAAGTATTTTATATCTACATTCAATAGACTACTTCCCAATATTTATACTGGAGCAACATGTACCTAATGAATGAAGGCATTCAGGAAAATGACTACCACAGGCAACAGGAAACCATCTTTAAGTAGCACCTAAAACAATAAAGGAGGACCATTACCTGGGGTTCCCTCTCAGTGCAGCATGGTGCAGGGCATTGAACCCGTTATTGTTCGTGATGGTCACATCTGCTCCAGCTTCCAGAAGAACTGCCAGAATGTCATCCCGTTTCTTACTTATGGCATCATGGAGAGGGGTGTCACCTTCAGAATCCTTTTTTTTTTTTTAAAGTTTAAAGAGACTTCCATTAGTTCTCCTTCCACTGATCACCACATCAACAGGACGACTTTCACTACTGCTAAACAAAGAAGCAGGCTCTCCAACAAGCGACAGCTGTCAGTCAGCAATCGTACTCCTGCTTCTTGTTGGTCCATTTCTGACATGGAGGTAATGGTAGTGGTGGTTCTTTCTGAGACTATTCTCACACTGCAGCCTAAGCTGACCTTTACCTTACTCTATATAGTTAGGCTAGCTTTGAACTACCGACCCTCCTGCCTCTTTTTTCTGAATGCTGGGATTATAGGCATGTAGTAACACACCCAATGTGACACTCTATTGTCCTTGTGTACCATGCACAAAGCCTTGGGCTCCATCTCCAGCACCATAGGAAACGGACATGACAGTGCATACCTATAACCCTAGCACTTGGGAGGTGACAGTACAAAGATTAGAAGTTCAAAGTCATTATCATCTACAATGTCAGCCTGGGCTACAAGACACCCTGACTCAAATATTAAAACAACCTATGGCAGTACTTGTAGGCCCCAATACCATGAGTTTAAGGCCAGTATTTTCAGCCTTAATTACACGAGTAGCAGTAATTTTTCGGTTTCCTATATATTAATAGAATATGCATCCACAGGTTGAAAGTCAACAACTATTGTGTTTTCAGAGGGCGGAAAAGTGGCTTAGTTCAAAGTAGAAACAAATCCAATCAAAAACTCTAATTTCTGAATCTATTTTTTTTAAAAACCTGTACCTGTATGTATAGGATGCAGTGTGTGGTACAAGCACAAGACAGGTGTTTACACCCAGAGAAAGACAGCAGCTCCATTCCTCTACTCTTCTCACTTACTCACCAGAGACAGGGTCTCTGCCTACATAGCTAGGCTGGCCGGCCAGTGAGCTTTGCAACCACTTGTCTTCAGCATCCCAATGTTATAGACATGCCCAGTTTGTTGTGTGGGTGCTAAATATCTGAGCTTATGTTCCCTTGGTTACATAAGTGCTCTTACTCACTGAGTGTCTCTTTACTCCCTCAATCTACCTTTTGTGGAGGTATTTATCATTAATCAATTTATGAATTGATTAATGAATTCTAATTCAGTATCGATCACCTGCAAAAGTGAATTATTTGGCGCTTATATACAATTTGTAGCTTTCCAATTGTTTTTATAAATTAAATTTTACTGGAACACAGCCATATCCATTCATCTATATATTAGCTATGATTCCTTTATTCTGTAATGGCAGAGATGTATGGCCTTGAAAAAAAATAAAATACATGAAAACCTATAGTATCATCTGGCCGTGTTTAGGAAATGTTTTCCAATCACAGGCACTCACCTACATAAGGTATTCCTAACCGGAGTTCAATCCAATCACCTACCTCTTATTTGGTGGCACTAAAAATGTGCAGCCTTTCACCTTTCCATGGGTCCCTGGTCTGTCCTGCTTCCTGGTCCCCATAACAGCTATTCCAAAGCATAAGTCTCAAGTATGCTTTGTCTATTACAATCCCTACACATAACTGTCTCCCACTTCAGGTTAGGAGCTCTCAATTCCTTCCCCTTAACAGAACACTCTCGGTTCTTCCTCTGTTCTCTAGCCCTGCCCCCTACAGGCAGGATATAAAGCTACATCCCAGTTTGGAAGAAATCATTCTGGACTGAGCAGTACCTGCCACTCTCTCTCTTCTCCCACTCCTGGGCTTCAGCCATTCCCTAATATCTACAATCATTCATGCCACAAGCTATTTAAGATCACAGTGATTGCTCCTGTTGTCTTCTAATTATTACTGCACTTTCAACTTAAAGAAAGTAGTTTTACATATCTGAATAGTGCTCAAGAACATTTATTTAAAAATAATACTCATTATTTATTATAAATTATTATAAAATGTACTTAAAAATACTTTTATTTAAAAATAATATTTCAAGTCTATTTTGTTAAAAATGATCAAGATAGAAAAAGGGCTAGAAAGAAACCCACTGACATTTTATTATATGCTGTATTATTTTTCTATGAAATTAAATACTCATTCCGAATTTTAACCTTGTGCATACAAAAAAAACAGTGTTCATGGACACAGACCATGTTTCTCTTACATATATGGTTTAAGTTCATCTAGTTGCTAAACTAGCTTAGAAATAAATCATTTTTAGGCAAAATTTTTGTTTCAAAACTCAGGCTATTTTCCTTCCTACTTAAATCAACATAATATATTTTCCAAAACAGACTTAAACCTAGAATAATAAAGTTACAATGAAAATATTTAAATAGTTGCAAAGTAAGTTATTTTATATTAGCCTGTATCTTGGATATCCTTCACAATAACAAATTTACTACAGAACTTGGTAAGTCACTTTAACCAGTCCTACCAATGCCTGCTTAGTATACTCCTTTCAAGTCTTACCTGGAGACTGGGATGACAACCAAAATCCAACAAAGTCTTCACAACTTGAAGATGACCTTTATTGACAGCAATATGAAGAGGCGTCTGTCTACGCTTATTACGAGCATTCAGGTCAGCACTGCCTCGGTGTAGGACTTCTATGACAGCACCCTCATCTCCAAAGGCTGCATGGTGAACGGCTCGATCTCCATCTTTATCCTGAAGGTCAGCATGAAAGTTCAATCAGGGACGAGTTAAGAAAAAAAATCTAAAGCTATAAAATATCACAAACAAAATTAACTGCAGAAAAGTTGTGGGAAAGTAAATATAAAATGACTATATAAGCTAGTCACATTACACCATATTGAACTAAGCCAATGCCAGGGTATTTTACTAAAACAGTAGCACTAGGGATCAAACCTAGGGTCTCACATAGGTGAGGCACATGCTCTACAGCTAGTGCCATCCAGCTCATAACAAAAAGTCTTTTAGACAGAATCTGATGTCACCTCCACTGGCCTTGAGCCCTCTACCTGCCTCAGTATCCCAAATCCTGGCATTTCCAGAATGCACAACTAATCCAGGAACAAGACAACTACACTACTATCAGTTGAGTGTAACTACCAAAAAAGATATAAAACAATATGGTCTTAATTACCTTTACACAGGAATTGGACATTAGTCAAATTACATCTAAGTCAGATGCTGTGTATTTGAAAACAGAAATTCTTGCTAAATAATGCATTTTTAAGATTTAAAAATGATCCAGGTGGTAGTGGCACACTCCAGTACTCTGGGGACAGGAGCAGACCTCTGTGAGTTCCAGAGCAACTTGGTCTACAAAGCAAGTTCCAGAACAGAAAAAGCTATACAGAGAAATCCTGTCTCAAAATAAAATAAAATAAAATAAAATAAAATAAAATAAAATAAAATAAAATAAAATAAAATAAAATTCCAAAATTGTGTAACTCTTTCAGAGGAATTAAACTATGCTTGCCATACTGTTTGTAACAGTCATACTTCTAAAGAGATGAGAGATTAACTTTTTTTTTGACATAAAAGAAGCTATAAAGGGGAAAGTGCTTGTACTGTAATATAAAGGTAACATACATTATGCATCACATATATTTACATATAATTAGCCTCATTTCCTTTGCAGAGATAGATATACATAGATAAGGGTACTATAATACTCCTACTATCTCCATGAGAATACTACACTCCAAA
This sequence comes from Mus musculus, assembly GCF_000001635.26. Taxonomy (NCBI): domain Eukaryota; kingdom Metazoa; phylum Chordata; class Mammalia; order Rodentia; family Muridae; genus Mus; species Mus musculus. The sequence continues at coordinate 10,774,520 of NC_000084.6, read as the reverse complement.
TGTCAACACCATTACACTTGAATGTAAGCCTATTCAAGTATTCCTCCAAAACAGAGACACCCAATCTTTATATCAGTACCTAGCATACTCCCTAGATTTTACAAAGGGTTTGAAAACTCATTTGGTACCATCCATGATCACTTAAAACTACTTCTCAAGGATCACACAAGTAAATACCGTTGTAATTAAATACTTCTAAAACTAATGAATAGACACAAAACAAGCACTGAATTCAAGATAGGTTTGGGTTTTATTTTGTTTTGTAATATTTTCCTGTTATCTTTCAAACAGGTATCAAGGGTGATATTTATGTAGGAATTTGGTTCAGCTACATTTCTTGAAAAGGTAGGAAATTTACCTTGTGGATATTACTAGCTGAATCAAATTAGGAGTTTTGCAGAGAAAAATCTCTTGTGTACTGTATGTGTATCACTTGTCAAAAAAAACCCTATGGCCTATAGGAATGGAAAGGACAGAAGCTGGGACATTCAGTAGGCAGAAAGGATTCTGGAATAGAGCCAAATGAGGAAGATTTGGGCCCCAGACATAGAAGACACTTGCATATAAACTAAGGACCAAGTAAATAGCAGAACTTAGAATAGAAGAGTGGGATTATTAAACTATAAACCAGTTGGGGAACATGCCTAGCTATATGCCCTAGGTATTTATAAATATACTTGAGTCTCAGAGTCATTATTTTCAGGAGCTTGGGGCCGGGAAAAAGCTCCCTTCTACAAGAAGGCTTTGTTACATTTCAATACTGAGAAAGAAGGACTAGGAAGCAACCAGAGAAGGTTCCATTCTCACACTTCTGAACATCATTGCACTCAAGTATCACAAGCATATGTACATGTGCACATACATCCTGAGACAGAGAGACAGAAAGAAAAAGACAGACAACTGATCTTCCTAACCATCAATCTGGATTTTTTTTCCTGTAATTTTTAAAAATATCTTTCTCTCCCTCTGTGTGTATGAGAAAGACAGAGACAGAGACAGTCACAGAGAGAGAGACAGGAGAGGCAGGAAGAAAGAGTGTGAGTGTCAGCTTGTGGTTCTGTGCAAGTGTGGGTGCCCTGGAATGCCAAAGGCACGTTTCAGTCCCTGAGTTAGAGTATGGTCTTGTGAGACAGTCAGTCACCATGGGTGCTGGAAACTGAACTCAGATCCTGTACATGAGTAATACCCACTCTTAACCAGAGCCCCCTCACCACCCCCGCTATCTTTTAAGACTACACATTTACCTTTCCATTTAAAAAGGGAACATCAATCCAATATCACCAACTAAATAAAAATGGGAATTATTTATGAATATGAAATTATTACACTTACGGTTACTAGAAAACTATTAACTGAAGCCAGGCATGGTGCTACACACATATAATCCCAGCACTAAGGAGCCTGAGGCAGGAGGACCAAATTTCAAAGCTAGCCTATACTATATAATGAGGACAGCACAGAGTATACGGTGAGTTCTAGGACAGCCTGGGCTATAAAGTGAGTGAGACTCTATCTTAAGACAGACAAGCAGAAAGACAGAAAGGCAGGGAGGGAGGAGAGAGAATAATGAAGAGGAAGAAAAAAGTAAAACTAACAAACAAGAAACCACTAACAGAAGCATGCTGTACAAGCCCTATCAAATTTGTCTATGTAAAAACAAATATTAAAAAAAAATTTAAGCCCTGATACATGATACTAAAGGTAATAACTTTTTTATAAAATTAAAGATTATAGAACACACATACACACATATAAAAGGACAATACAATTAAAAGTTTTCAGGTTTCTCTTCTAAATTGGAAAATCATAATACCTCAGCTTCAATTCTAAGTTTTACTGCTTTCTTCTGAATTACTCTGAATAAACTGTAGCACAGCCTGTCTCTGCACTAGTGCACACAGGGTTCTATGGAGACTAAACTAACACTGCCCCTCCTCTCCTGCCCTCTCTCTTCTTTCAACCCTCTAAAACCTGTGCCACTGAAGTTGCCCCATCTTGCCCAACAAAGCTGCAGTCCATATGGTCAGCAAAAACAGTGCTCTGCAGGCCCGCATGCATCTACTTCCTCTCTGAGTCCTCTATGTGCTCTTCTTGAAATGATTTTCCAGACTGTCCCCTCATGTCCACCTGCCAGGACTGACTCATTCCCACAGCTCATGGCTGTGGTGTGGCTGTCCCCCTTCACTGTAAGGCAGGCTGACCCCACAGCCCTTCTCCTTCACTTCTGCCTTCACTTTACTGTGACTGAAGAAGAAAGACACTGTGCTAGTTATCTTTTCCATTTCCTGAGTATTTTTGACTGCTACAGTTTAGAAACAATTTGTCAGCACAAAAGTTCATGTGCTTGGTCCCCCACTGTAGAAGCACTTGGGAGAGGTGAATCTGTGCGCGGGCAAATGAAGGGTGATGAGAACAGGACTCAGAGAAGTAGGTTATCTTCAGAGATAGTCTGGGTGCTTCTCTTATACACAATACTTCTCTGTATTTCTCTCTCTCTCTCTCTGTCTGTCTGTCTCTCTCTCTCTGTCTCTCTCTCTCTCTCTCTCTCTTTCTCTCTCTCCTTTACTGGGCAATAGGTACGGGTTTCAAAATTGATCAGTTTAAAGGAATCATTCTGTTAAATACCAGGACGGACTCAAGTTTACAGCCATCAAAATGGCTTTAGATATTTGTTCCCCGGAATGACAATTGAAATTGCTATTAAAGATCCCCTCACTCTTAAAAACTGGCTTTAGATATTTGTTCCCAGGAATGACAATTGAAATTGCTATTAAAGATCCCCTCACTCTTAAAAACTGATTTTGAAACCACTTATCACCTATTGCCCAGTTTTATAGTTTTGTTTCCATGAATGAGATAACCAGAACTGGACAAAGTATCCGTTTGAGATAGAGATAGATAAATAGATAGAGAGATAGAACACCTAGACTGTCTTCTTCTGCCTGTTAGAAAATTTTAGTTAGAATAAATACAAGTGATACCAAAGTGTCATGTTAAAATTGATGGTTTGTTTCTCTTTCCCCATATTACAGTCCCATAAAATATTATCACAGACAAGAAAACGGGAATTTTGTGTTTTCAAAGAATGAAAACAAGTTAACTTGCTACACTGCAATGATAACAATGGGCATGGCTATAAAAGTACCACCTTTCAGGAAATTACAACTTTTATAATGGAACTTTTTACTCAGTATCATTGTAGAAGCAAAAATATCATTTTAATTTTGGATTTATGGCTAAAGAAGGTAGCTCAATCAGTAAGTATTTGCCATACATACACACAGGAATATATATATGTATACAAATGGGACTGGGGGAAAAGGAAGAAAAGAAGGTACGGAGGAAAGAAGGAAGGAGTGGAAGAGAAGAAGGGAGGGGGGAGGGAAGGAGAGGAAAACTCAGGGTCTATGGTGAAGCCTCATATTGCTCTTGTTGCTTAACCCTCAAGTCGAGTCCTCAAAACCCTTGGTAAAATCATAATTTCCTAATAACCTAAGAATGTTTTCATTCTATCTAAAAACAAAGGACATTCATCTAAACTTCCATATCTTAATACTTTATCAGTAAAGGAAATAAAATCCCAAATCCCTGAAGAGGCCTCAAATTTGCTCCCACAGGCCCTGATGCTCTAAGTTGTACATAAGGTAGGTAGACACTGTGCTTAGTAAGATGACAAAGCTAACTTTCCGATACAGTTTTCTGAGCTTTCTCTAAGTCAGAGAAACAGGAAGGAAATTTCATGCATAGTCTATCCCTAGTCAAAAACCTGCTAATGTTAACTCTTATGTGGGGAAAAAAAAAAATCAATGCATTTTTTTGTCTATCTTGAACTGTGAGTTGTATTTATATTTTAATTAAATTTTTAAATAGTTTTTCTTTCAACATTTGTAAAACTGGGTTTTTGTAGTGTCATGTCTGGGTTCTGAATAACAAGCATCCTTTTATTTGCTAATTCCATTACAAAAACTAATTACATCAGCAAATATACAACTTTTTTGAATTGATTCCAAAGGCAATCATTATCCGATGTTAGGTAAAACCATATACAGCATCAGTGCAAATGTTTAATATTATGTTTTTACCATTTTAAACTTCTGAATAATTTAATGAAGAAAATAGGGTAAAATACTATGTTTATCTTCAAGATTGTAAACATCTATTTGGGTTTTAAAAAAACTAAACTCTCCCAACTAAATCAACAGTCTAACAAGGATCAGAAATGACAAGGAGACCCCACTCAATGTTCCAACAAAGTACAGATGGGAAAAATTTAACTGGGTACAACTAACACAATGCCTATGTGACCAGGAACCATAACACAGCCACTTCACTTCAAGATGTGCTAACATTGTTTCTCTCTACATTGATTGGTAGAGTCTGATTAAGGCTTATATCTTACCCTTCCTCCTCAGAGATCCCAAGAAACTGTTGGGATATTAGGACTATTGTTAGGATACATAGGAATATTGCTTTCCATACTCCTTCTACAAGTGATATAAGTCTGCAGGAGCAGAAAGCATATGGGATGGAAATCTAAAGAAGTATTACAGCACAAGTCCCAGTCAGGGTCTCACGTTCTAGTTAACCAACAGTTTCCAAACCAAAGGACTGTTTACAAACATCTGACCAACAGCACATAGCTCTAGCTCCAGTCTTACATGTTTACAGTATTAACTGGCCGCTTATTTTATATTAATTCAATTAAGCAGGGGAAAGTTACTGATGAAAGCAAATTCAATGACATTGAGTCAACTACACCCTATTCTGTAGGCCATCTTCTGAGGACAAGAAGTACACATCTCTGTGTACTCCTGACTGTCCTGGAACTCACTCTATAGACCACGCTGATCTCCAACTCACAGAGATCCACCTGAGTCTGCCTCCCAAGTGCTGAGATCAAAGGCATGTGCCACCACTGCCCATCAATAAAATAACTTTTAACCCACATCTAAGTTCCTAAGTTCCGTCAGGAAAAATCTAACTTCTATACTACTGCAAATGAAAAATCATATTATATATCTCATTCATAATAAGACATCATAGTAAAAATAACTGCTATGTAGTTGGAGTCTTCTGCAATGTTAATTTGAAGTTTAAGCATCTGGGTCTGGAGAGATGGCTTAGTAGTTAGGAGCATGAACTACTTTGCAAAAGGACTCATATGCAGTGCCCAGTACCTACATCACAACCACACACAACTCCAGCTCAAAGGGATCTGATGCTACTTTCTGGTCTCCAAAGACTCCTGTATGCACATGTACACACACACACACACACACACACACACACACACACACACACACCTGCACCAGCAAATGTATATTGATAGACATATAAGCGCAAACAGGCATTCTTTTTCCTCCTGCCAAAAAAAAAAGGGGGAGGGGTGGGGAGGAAAGATTACAAATTAAAAATCATTCAAACTCTCCCCATGGGCAACAGAAAATTCCAACATCAACAATGAACTATTTAATGGTGAAACACCATAAGCTCTTTAGGTAGCCAGTAAAGTACAAACAATTAAAGGGAAAAAAGTAACATAAGATCAGGAAGACCTTTTTAAAAGGATATATATAAAATAAAAATAAATTTAAAAAGAGAAAGAGCTAGAGAGATATTCTGGTAACTCAAGCATTTTAACGCTCCCACAGGAGAGTTTAGAGGGCAAAACTACTACTCCATAGCTTGGTCTAAACTAGAATAAATACAATCCTGATATCTTTTTTTTTTTTTGGTAATGTTACAGTTGTTAACTGTATTTTGTTAAACTAAGCTAATGTTTCTACCTCATACATAGAACAGATGTCCCAGCCAATGTCAGTATTTATTGCCCTTTTATAATACACACAAAGTTAAGCATCTGCACATGCAGGGATAAAGACCCACTATAAAAGTTAAAAAATAATAATAAACAGGCTAAGCAAATGATAAATGAACTTGTAAGAAAAAAAGACCTCTGAGTGTTAGTTAAGAAAGATGTTGATCCCAAGTGTATACATCCCCTTATACGTGTCTAGTAGGGATCATGGGTGAGCACAGTAGTGCTCCCAATAGCATTTCTACCCTAACAGAAGGAGGCTACGTCTGAAATATTGAGGAGTCATTAAAAAGAGAGAAAAGGAGTGATGGGAAGAGAAAGATAGAAGAAAGTTCTAAACTATCTTTTCTTTTCCTTTTAATTTGGACAACACAGGGTGAATATTAAATTTCAAGAATGAAATTCCATCTTATATAGAACTATTTCTAGAAAAAGTTGACTCGGTCTTGTTTTCAAGCTTAGTTTATATACCTCTGCTTCAACATCAACATTTTGCTTCAAAAGTAATTTCAAAATATCAACATGTCCGTTCTGACTAGCAGCTTGCATTGCTGTGTGGCCAGCACACTGTCCGTTTACCTAAAAAAGAAAGAAGAAAATATTAACAAACATCACAAATCAGAAATAGCCAACAAATATGGACTTTTAAATCTTGTACAGTATATGATTCTTTGAGAGCAATCTAACATTACAAATATCACAACAAAGATCATCAAAATTATTTAAAAAAAAAATAAAACGAGAGACAAAAGCCGTAGTTCTTACTCTGCTGTAGTAGGAATCTGTCCTAGTCCACAGATTTTTGGTTATGCCATATTTACATTTTTGTCTCAAGAGCTTTTAAATTTGCTTTACTTTTCCTTGATCCAGTATTTATGTGTAAATTGTTCATTTCCACAAACATCATATAATTTCCAAACCTATTTTCTACTGTACCGGTATAGACACAACACTGCTAAAACACTAATTTGCCTGTGTAATAAATAGTAGCAGGACAGTGATGTCAATAACTTTTCTGATTAGATATGAGTCCTGCTATACAGGAAGGATTTCATGCCTGATACTGTAAAAAAGAAAAAAAAAAAAGTCTGTGCCTGGATGCTAGGCATGTTGTTGTTTTATTCACAAGTCATGCTGTGAAACTCTGCTTAATGCTCTCCTACCAATAGATTTATAGTTTCATTGGATGACAGTTAATATAAAGATTCACAATTGGCCCAAGTACTGGCTATATTCTCACCTGTGGGTGAGTCATCTATACCAACCTCTCTCAATCCAAGACTCATCATGAAAGAGATGGAAACAAAGTCACAGCCAAAGAATGGAAGAGCGTCATGAAATGCTGACGTCTGGACAGTACACAGCTGTCGCACATGTCAAACTGCAGCACTCTAGTCACTCAATACAGATCTCGTCCTTAGCACTCCAGCATGGAGCCGGGCAGTGGCGGGGCAAACCTTTACTCCCAGTACTCAGGAGGCAGAGGCAGGCGGATCCCTGTGATTTGAGGCCAGCCTGACCTACAGACGGAGTTCCAGGACAGCCAGGGACCCTATCTCAAGAAAAAAAAAAAACAACCAAGATTCCAGCATGGGTGGGGAGGAGCCCTTAAGACCCCACTCCTAGAGGAACTGATAGCTGCTGAGGGAGAAAAGATCACTGTCCTTTAGGAACATGGCTACTGGTAGGTAGGCTGCCTATGCCAGAAGATGGCCCCACATGCATGCCATGCATATACTGGGCAGTACTGCTTGGCCTCTCCTTTTTAAAAAAGACATGAGATGAGCTGGGAAAAACTGAGGGCAGTAGGAGGAGTTGAAAGAGAGTCGTGATCAAAATATACTGCACACTGTTTAAAGTTTCTACAAGTAAATAAAAATGCTATCAAAAAAGACTGCAAGGGCTGAGGACACAGTTTAGTGCTACAGCACTTGCCTCGAATATGCAAAGTCCTGTATCCCAATCCACACAACTGTAAACAAAGAGTACAGATAAACAACTATGTTAGTTAAGACTTTTCCAGCTTCTGGCTATTATAAATAAGGCTGCTATGAACATAGTGGAACATGTGTCTGTCCTTATTACATGTTGGAGCATCTTCTGAGTAATAAGTGGATATTAGGCCAAAAGCTCAGAATACCCAAGATACAATTCACAAAACACATGATACTCAACAAGAAGGAAGACCAAAGTGTGAATACTTTGATCCTTCTTAGAAGGGGAAACAAAATACCCATGGAAGGAGTTACAGAGGCAAAGGGACTGAAGGAATGAACATCCAGAGATTGCTCCACTTTGGGATCCATCCCATAAACAACCACCAAACCAAGACACTATCGTGGATGCCAACAAGAGCTTGCTGACAGGAGCCTGATACAGCTGTCTCCTGAGAGGCTCTGCCAGTGCCTGACAAATACAGAAGTGGATGCTCACAGCCATTCATTGCACAAAGCACAGGGTCCCCAATGAAGGAGCAAGAGAAAGGACCCAAGGAGCTGAAGGGGTCTGAAGCCCCATAGGAGGAACATTAATATGAACTAACCTCCAGAGCTCCCTGGGTCTAAACTACCAACCAAAGAAAACACATGGTGGGACTCAGGGCTCTAGCTGCATATGCAGCAGAGGATAGCCTGGTCAGTCATCAGTGGGAGGAGAGGACCTTGGTCCTGTAAAGGTTCTATGCCCCAGTATTAGGGGAATGCCAGGGCCAGGAAGCAGGAGTGGGTGGGCTGGTGAGCAGGGGGAGGGGGGAAGGGATAGTGTTTTCAGAGGGGCAATTAGGAAAGGGGATAACATTTGAAATGTAAATAAAGAAAATATCTAATAAAAAATACAAACTGAAAAAAAAAGATTTTTTTCCTGTGACAAATACTTGAGAATAACAACTTAAGGAAGGAATGATTCTTTTAATATACATTTTTGGAAGGTTTTATGCCTTAGACCATCATGAAGGTCAGAACAGCACACATCATACTAGCCCAGGGAGGGAGAATACGCCTGTACTGGGCTCGCCTCCCCTTTTCTTTTACTTGTACTCCCAGTCTGTTGGCTTGTATTGCACACATTCAAGGATACCCTTCAACTCTCCACCCACTACCTTGAATTTTTCTGGAAATATTCTCCTCCTCCACACACACACTTATTTTTACCAATGTCCTAGATGCTTCTCAATTCAATTAAGTCAATAATCTACATTAACCATCACACAAATTATCTTTGTGCTCCAAGGAATACAAAAACAATGAAATCCAAAATCTATAGAGGGCACAGTATCCTGAAGATCTGAGTGTGTGCTGAAGCAGGTAAGCATGTGCAAGGCCAGGGTCTCAAGACCAGAACTCACAGATCAGAGCAGAAATAAATGAAGCAGAAAACTGAAAATAAAATCAAGTAAACAGAGAGTGTGCTTCGACAAAATAAAATAAAATAGACCAATCCTTAGCGTGACTAAAGGAAAGGAGGAATACTGAAAACTGGAGATGAAAAACAAATATTATAGCCAACAGCATGGAGAACACCAAAGGAGCACTGAGCGGCAAGGGATCCTCAACAAATTAATGGATACATAGGACATTTGTATCCATCCTATCCTCTCTCTCAATACTGAATCTTCACAAAACAGAAAGCCTGGACGAAAAGTAACATGTAAGGGAATCAGTAGCAACTTCCCAGACTTGCTTCATTCAACTGCACCTCAAGGAAGAATGAACACCAATTCTCTTCAATTATTATTCCAAACTCTATCAGGCAAGCATTATTATATGAAAACCAGACAAGGACACAACACAAAACAAAACTATAAGAAAATATCCCTTTTAAAAAGATCATTCATAGCCGGGCCTGGTGGTGCACGCCTTTGATCCCAGCACTCGGGAGGCAGAGGCAGGCAGATTTCTGAGTTCAAGGCCAGCCTGGTCTACAGAGTGAGTTCTAGGACAGCCAGGGCTACACAGAGAAACCCTGTCTCGAAAAACCAAAAACCAAACCAAAACAAAACAAAACAGATCATTCATTACAATCAGTGTAGTTCAGGCAAAGAAATGGAAAATTACATCGAGATTCATGATCAATAAACATGATTATACTACCTCAACAAATGAAGAACCAAGAAATTTCATGAGCATCTCAATAAATGCTAAAAAAAAAAAAAAAAAAAAAAAAAAAAAAGAGTACTTGATAAAATCCAACATTTCTTTATGATGAAAACTGAACAAATTAATATTGATGGAATATATTTCGATATAATAAAAGTCATATGCAGTAAACAGCACCTAACAGGCTAAATGAGATAAAGTTTTCAGATTTGAAACAAGGCTAAGATGGGCACTATTACTATGTATTTATTCCACCTGGTAGTCACAGAGCACACAATCAAAAGGAAAACAAACATACAACCACCACCACAACAAAGGTCATCTAACCTGGGAAGAGGAAATCAAGCTGTCATTGTCTGTAGGGAGCATGATTTCTACACAGAAAATCAGAAAGTCAGACACTATGGAAGATGTCCGTTATCCAACATCTTACAGGCTGTGGCAGGAGACCATCCAAGACTATACAACAAGATCCTGTTTGAAAAACCCAAAGGAGGGAAAAGGAAAGGAACTTAAGTACAGAAGGAAAAAAGGGAAAGACAGACAGATGGATGGCAACTGTAAAGAATCCACCAAAACACCGACTTGAATTAATCAGCAAACTGCAAACACGATAGCAGAACTGACAAACCTCAGCAGCAAGCCATCTGAACAGAAAGCTTTTCAATCCTAGTTACAACTGGGACCCAAAAGGTAGCAAGGAATTAATTTGACCAAAGAGGTCACAGATTTCTATGATGGAATTCTAAACTACTGAGGAAAGAAACTGAAGAGGACTCATAAATACAGGAAGACATGCAAACATCATGAATTACAAGACAGTCAAAGAGCCAAAGCAACCTACAATGCATCCCAGTGACAACTAAAAACTTAAAAACTAAAAAAGAGAAAAAAAAAACCTAAATGCTCTGTGAAAACACACACACACACAAGATCAGGAAGAACAGAGCAAAGACTACTATACTACTCTGACTTCAAAATATATTCAAAACTACAAGAACTAAAACAGCCAGGCACTTACACAATAACGGATACAAAGAACAACCAACCCCTGTCTCAGTACGCAGCTGATTTTTGGCACTGGAAGATTAGAATGCATACTGGAGAAAAGATGGTAGTTTCAATATCTAGTACTAAAAACACTATCTACATGAAAAATGAAAATAGGTTCATGTTTCCTATCAACTGCAAGAGCCAATTCTAGATGGCTAAAAGACTTCAGCCTTTATTAAATCATTAAACTTCAACGTTTGCAAATGCCTCAAAGTTGTTTTTGAAATGCTCACATCCACATCTGGTCTTTTCAGCAAATCTTCCACTTTAGCCACGTCTCCATTGGCAGCAGCCTTAACCAGCTCTTCATTGAGGTCACCAGATTCTTGGGTTTCAAATAATTTCTTCAGAAGCTGGGAGAGTCTTTCTGCAAGGCACAAAACAAGGAGTTAAAGGAACAGATGTTCTCCATGTTCCTAAACACTTTCTCTGTTTTACTATTTCTAAATTAATGCTATTTCTATTGTGTACAGACAGCTACCTGAGCAAGTAATAAGCGTTAATTCCAAGCTCCATTAAATTCAACCCCATAAATATCTTAAGAGTCTTCAAATCATGTATTTCAACTTGTAAATACAGAAAAAGTAAAGCATTACAGATTAAAATAATTTCAGATTTAGTCATACTAAATAAAGATACTATAAACACACTAGCATGGCAATCCCACAATGATAGGAATGCCTTTTAGAGCTTAATTCTTCACTACAGACAACAGAACATTACATTCTGTAGTAAACTCAGAGCAGCAATTAAAGCTCAGAAATAATGTACCCTCTAGAATATCAGGAAAAACATTTTTGGGAGGAAATCAACTTTCTGCTGAATATGAACACAGAAATGATAAGAGCATGCTCTGTTAAGTGCCACTTGACTGTTTTTCCAAAATAGTAAAGCAGAAGATATCAAGCTCCAGTCTTTTCATTCTACTCAAAAGCAAAGTAATCACAAAGTGGTGTAAAAGAAAAATCAAAATGCCTGCCAAGCCCAATTATTTGAGAGTAGGTATTAATTACTCTTCACTTTTTAGTTTGTATGTAGCCAAGCTAACATGATGCTTTAAGCTCAAAATATAAATCAACACAGCTTAAGTTATCAGGATACTAGCAATCTGCAACAGGAACTCAAAAGAGAGAAAAGTAAAAATAAAATTACAAAATAAAATCTGAAATCATCATTTCTTTTTGGATACAGGATTTCAAGACACCCAGGTTAGCCTCAAACTCAGATCCCTCTTGCCTCTACTTATCAAATATAACCACCATATCTACTAACCCAGTGGTTTTGTTTGTTTGTTTATTCATATGTTTCATTTACTACTATGGTCCTCTCTCTTCTACTACATGGCAAAAGTGCACATACAGTGACTTAGAAAATGATGCAGAATAAACTAGACTGTGCACACAAAGCTAGAGCATATGAAGGAAGGACATTAGAAACAAGTTTAGCCAAGCACTCAGCAAATTCACATTTTAGCATATATGGTGGTTTGAATATGCTTGGCCCAGAAAGTGGTACGATTTGGTGGTGTAGCCTTGTTAGAATAGGTGTGGCCCTGTTGGAGGAAGCATGTCACTATGTAGGCTCTGAGGTCCTACATTCAAACTCCACCCAACGTGGAAGAGAGCTTTTTCCTAGTTTCCTTTGGATCAAGATGCAGAACTCTCAGCTCCTTCTCCAGTACCATGTCTGCCTGGAAGTTGCCATTCTTCCTGCCATGATGATAATGGACTGAACCTGTGAACCTGTAAACCAGCCCAAATTAAGTGTTAACATTTATAAAAGTTGCCTTGGTTATGGTGTCTTTTCACAGCAATGGAAATCCTAAGACACCATGGGTTCTTCTAATGCTACTGTAACTGATGGGAAAATATACAGGAAGAAAAACATCTTCTAGCAATAATGTTGGAAATAAAAAGTAAGCTAGGAGAGGATTTTTTTTTTACCAAAAAAAAAAAAAAAAAAATCCATTTCTGATTGAGATAAGAACTAAACTTCAAGTGTCTCTCTGGTACAGAGAACCTTGATAAGCCCAAGGAAAAGCACAAATTCATGGAACCTTTCCAGGAGCTACTTAGCCAGAGTAATGAATACTCAATACAATAAAAGGAGGAGAACTGGAAAGAAGAATGGTAGGGAAGGAGCATAGAGGAAAGGGTAAAGTGTAAAAAAAGAGAAAAAGAAAAAGTTTAAAAGTAGCTGGACAGTGGTGTCACAAGCCTTTATTCCCAGCACTCAGGAAGCAGAGACAGATGAATCTCTGAGTTCTAGGATAGACATGGCTACACAGAGAAACCCTGCCTAGAAAAACAAAGCCATAGAAACAAATAAAAAAAAGGTTTACAAAGTAAGTACTCAATGTCCAAGTGAGTCCATGCTATCTGGAAGTGCACAGACATGACCATCTGGGCATGAGAACTTCTTTTTGTTTGTTTGTCTGTTTTTCAAATAAGGGTTTTTCTGTGTATCCCTGGCTGGCCTGGAACTAGCACTATAAATCAAGCTAGATTTGAACTCAGAGATCTACCTGAGTGCTGGGATTAAAAGTGTGTGCTACCATGTCCAGTCTGAGATCTGGGTATCATCTTTAGGGAAACAAGACAAACCTACCACCAGATGCATTGCTAATGGCTGATCCTGCAGGGGCCACCTTGGAAACTGCTGCAGGGTTATACGTCCAAGATGTTCCACAGACTTCCACCTTTAAGTCACTGTCCGAATAAATCTGTTGTACTCGGCCAACTTTACCTAAAGTCTTAAAAAAGAAAAATGTAATATTAAATGCAATCATCACCTTATGTATTTTAAAGTGTTGATTTTACTTAGTTACTAATTTTAAAATTTTGAGGTAACAATACTCAAATAGATTATTAGTCACAAACTTAATAGTATCCTTTTTGAAATATCTGAATAATGGGGCTGGAGAGATAGCTTAACCATTAAGAGCACCTGCTCTTGCAGGTGATCTGGGTTCTGTTCCTAGCACCCACAGGTGGCTCACAACCAACACTAAATCTAGCTCCAAGGTATCAAACACCTTCATCTGACCTCTCCAAGCACCAGAACACATGTGGGATACACACATGTATATAGGCAAACACTGATAAACATAAAGTATTAGTTACTCTAAAATAAAAGTGTAAAGAAACTGCTTTTTAAGAAATAACATGTATATTAAATCTAGTAGGAAGGTGAGCTGTGCACAGATATCAGTAGCAACCTGAGTTCTCACCAGATGACAAACACTGTTCTAAGACCTTTACATTCATGGGTACACCTAATCCACAAACAAGCACTTTTATTAGCCCCATTTTAAACTCAGCTACAAAAGTCAATCTCTTTAGCATTACAGAATCACAACACCTGAATATTAGTGAGAACAGAATAGCTAATTCCTAAAGATAAGATCAACCTTGTACACTGTTGGCCTGTTTGACTCTTCCAACTTCTTAAAAGGAGTCTCACTATTTCTAGATGATGCTCTTGCCTTTCTGCCCATTTCTTCCTTCTCTTTCTCTGTCTCTCTCTCTCTCTTTCTCTCTCTCTCTCTCTCTCTCTCTCTCTCTCTCTCTTTCTCATATAGGTATGGGTATAGATATGTATATACACATACATATTTAATAAATTCTACATAAAATGTTTTTGTTTCTTTTTACTCTTCCCTTTGATGTTTTATTATGGGAATCTGCAAACAAAAGTAGCTAAGAGGCTAAGAGTATACTGAATTTTCATGTACTCTCCAATAGCTAAAAATATTTATCAGCTCATGGCCAATCTTCATATATCCCCCCCCACCTATTCTCCATTACAAGATTACATCAGCCTATACAAACAAAACATACAGTATTAACAGATCTATACTATAATCTACCCACTAAACACTATCAGCAATTCTGTATCATAAAGCATAAAATATCAGTATTCAAATTTCCAGCTGTCACATAAACAACTTCTTAGTTTGTTTAAAATGAAGATCCAAAGATCATGAGTTAACAGTTAAGAGCACATACTGCTCTTGCAGAGTAACTTAGTTTCGAAGCACCCACTCTGGTTGTCTCACGATCACCTATAACTGTAGCTCTAGATCTCATGCCTTCTTCTAGACTCCAGAGGCACGTGCATTCATATGCACACATGCACAGATCCACAGACAGACAAACATAAAAAATAAACCTTGAGGGTCAGAACGATGCACTCAGCGGTTAAAAGCATTTGCTCTTGCAAAGGACCAGGTTCAATTCCCAGCACCCACATGGTGGCTCACAGCCATCCATAATCCAGTTCCAAGAGATCTGATGCCTTCTTCCAACCTCTGGGCATCTGCACATACATGATGCACATACACTTAAAGACACAAAATAATCCTAAAAAAACAAAGTAAGTCTTTTCAAAAATGTCAAAGTCTATATGCTTTTTTCCCCTCATTATAAATAGTATGAAGAAATGGGATTATCTGACTCACAATCTTAATTCTGCTCACTGGCATAGTTGAACAGGCTTGTCTACCCTTCTGCATGTTGCCAGTGAGAGCTCTTCAAGTTCGATGTTCATTCTTTGTGTACAACTCTACAAATCCCTGATAACGTTTTTTCACTATCTGGTACAAGGCCCATTCTCTATAACTTTCCTCTTAGTAGGGAGGTTATTTGAAATCATGACTACACTGAGCTGGTTACTGCTGCTACCTTCTCATTACTCACAGGCTTCTTCATGGACAGAAGTCAGAAGTAGGGTTTTACTTTATCATCTTTTTATTTTTTAAAAACTTACTTCATATTTTAAATGTATTCGTGTGTGCCTGAGTGCATATATGTGAACCACAAGCATGAAGGTATCCAGAGGCCAAAAGAGGGCCACGGATCTCCTGGACCTGGAACTACAGACTACAGTGAGCCACATATCTACAGTTGTGAGCACTCTACAACCGAGTTTAAATCTCAACTTATCTTTTTTTTAACATAAAGTTTACATTGTCCTTAACAGCTATATTTAACTAATATTTTTATATAAATACAAATATGACCATATATCTCCTTACTTCTTTAAAAAAAACTCATATACATGAATGTCTATTCTGTAGTATGAACAATATTGAAGTTAGTCATTTGTGTGTTCTTCTTACATCCCCCTCCCCCTCATTTTCCCTACATCTTCACACACACACACACACACACACACACACACACACACACACACACACACTTTCAAAAAGCAGACTAGAGCCTGGCAGTGGTGATACACTTCTAATCCTAGCACTTAGGAAACAGAGGCAGGTGAGGTGTCCAAGTTCAAGGCCAGCAGTCAGCAGAGCAAGTTCCAGCACACCTACACAGAGAAGCCCTGTCTCGAAAAACCAAATAAATAAATAAACAAACAAACAAGCAAGCAAGCAAATAATTGGAGGAAGAGAGGGAAGGAGTGGGTGGAGGGAGGGAGAAAGGGAGGGAGGGACGGAGGGAGGGAAGGAGGCAGACTGGATATAATATTTTTTAATGAGCATGACTAGTGGAGTATGGAATTCCCACACAGTGGAAGCCCTCAGGAATGCGGGTCCTTACCAGCTGTCCAGAAGACAATAACTGGGGATAGAAGTAATTGATCTCAAGGACATCTGGAACAAGCCACTTCTCAGCTACCATGTCTTTAAAATTCATTAAATTAAATGTGATGAAGTGGAGCATCCATACCGCTTCTTTTAGGTATGGATGCTCCAGTGTCCAGGAACTTGACCTTGGCTCTCTACAGGTCACTTATGTGTCTTATTCTTAGTGCAGATAAACATGACCTGTTCGATGTGAATCCTGGCCACTAATGCCTTAGGACTTTTCAAAGGTCCCTGGATCTCTGTCTAGAGCCTACCTGGAGAACAGCATTGGAATACAAAATAGGCATACCCACCAAAACTGTCTAAGCTCCCTTAGGGCAACTCACACAAGCAATAGGCTGAGCGCACTACCACAGAGGCTGCTATTTGCAGCCATTGCACACCAGGCTTTCAATAATTTTAAATAATAGTATTTCATGATAGTTAGTTAACACAGCTAAAAAACAAACTTTTAAACTTCTCATGTTTCCTCATTTCCATTTCTGACAGTTGCAGTTATGCTGTTAGAATATATAGAATATGTAATCACTGTATGTGTTGTCCTTTCAAATTAATTAACCAAACAAATACACAGCATGACCAGCTGGCAGGTAGTCACCTGGATTGTATCAGTGTACCATTCATTCTTTAGTAGATTATCTAGGATTACGAGAACAGGGCCTTTAAATTCTTACATACTCAAAGCAATTTACAACCCCTAGAGTTAAGTTAGTTTGGCTAAATATACCTTTTCTTTTTTAAATTATATTATCACTGTTTTCTACATGAAACCCTGAGATATTTTTCAATACAAAATGTTCCTCTTCCTGTAATGACCAATAATTTGACCTTTTTTTTTAGCAGTGGGAAAAAAATTTCTCAAAGACTCAAGTCACTCTATCCGAGTAGGTTCCTGGGTATGTCATGTGCCCTCCCTTTCAAGTTCAACTTCAAATCTGTTTTCAATTTCAACATTTAGCTGGAATTGCAAATGTTAGCTTAGTGGTAGACAGCTGGCTGGTATTCACAAGATGTTATTTAGACCAAAAAAGAATTTTATGTTTCAAATCTTGTGTGGAGCTTACATATGAATGTCAGATATTCTCTACATGTCATTTTCTGTGAAATATACTTTCTTTTTCATATTTAAATTCCTCATGCTTTGATGCTTCTATCGCTCCTAAGGTATTATCTGTGGTAATTACTTGTTTTGTGTTCCTTCCAACTTAACCATCACCTTTTTTTCCCCTCTGAACAGCACTGGCTGTCCTGGAACTCACTCTGTAGACTAGGCTGGCCTCCAACCCAAGAGATCCGTCTGCTTCTGCTTCCCAAGTCCTGGGATTAAAGGCGTGCTCTACCATCACCCAGCTTAATCATCACTGTTAAAAGGCTTGTATTTGCACATATGCATATAGTGTGTATGTGTATCTGTGTGTGGTACATGAAGAAGGTCATGCTCAAGCACACACACATACTCACGTGGATGCCAAAAACCAAAAGTCTTCCACTACCACTCTCCATTTTTTAATTACACTTTTATTTATCGTGTGTGTAAGAATGCAAATGTGTGCACCCATGACATGGTGTAAGTGGTGGTCAGAGGACAACTTGCAGAAGCAATTCTCTCCTCCTATCATGTGGGTCCCTGAAGATGGAGTCCGATCATCAGAGCTTACATGCTGAACCACTTCTCCCTAGCCTCTACCGTATCATCTCAGAGAGGGGCAAGGTCTCTTTCTCTCCTTCCCTCCCTCCCTCCCTCCCTCCCTCCCTCCCTCCCTCCCCCCACCAACTTGTGGACCCTGGCATTTACCCATTTGTTGGCCTGGCAGGCCAGCAAGCTCCACTGACCTGCAGCTCCCCTCTCCAATGCTGGAGTTACAGATACATGGCTTTTACATGGTTCGGGGTGAAGGAATCAGTCCTCCTGCTTGCCTGGTAGGTACTTTACAACTGAGCCATCTCCTCAGCCAATCATAATATTTTAAATGACCTTTTTCTTCTTTTGAATTCTTTCTTATGTTCTAACACCTCATTCCTGTTCTTTTATTCTTCTGTGTCTTGGCATATCCTTAATTTATTTTAGCTGATTTTCAATTGCTTGACTTTAGCTTTTGTCAGTTTTCTGTGCACAGTCTTTCTTTGCAATTACATTCTGAGTGATTTTTTTTTATGTAACTTTCAATTCCAATTGTTTCTAAAATTAATTTGCTTTAATTAATTAGCTAATTAATTTTACAAGCACAGTATAGTATTTTTTTCCAAACTATTTACATATACTTACTGGAAGCATTGCTTCAGCCCATTCACCATGTCCTCTTTGGAGAAGTTTAATTCTTTCCAGATCATAACAAACTTGCACAAGATCACCCACTTGAAACTGTGAGGTGCCTCCTTCTGCACCCTGTGCAGCATCCCCACTTCGGACAATGTTTGCCTTAGTGAGAACAGCAGGATTGAAAGTCCATCTACAAAAACAGAACTCAGGCTCAGAACAAGTGAATTCACTCAATATATCTTTAAACACTGCTGGGAGAAAAACTCTGTACTACTTCAAAATAATAAAGCAACCCTATGAAATTACATTCTGAATTTTTTTTATTAACTTTTGATGTTTACCAGTACATAGCATACATAAAGAACATCACTGTATGTACCTCACTGCACACAGAGTTGGTTACTTCAGAGCAGTTTAAGAAAGTTTCCTGATCACACGTATATATTTATCATTCTATCCTAGCCAAACTCCCTATCAATTATAATTCAGGGATTCTCAACCTATGGGTCACAACCCCTTTGAGAGTTGCATATCAGATATCCTGTATATCTGATATTTGTATTATGATTCATAATAGTAGCAAAATCAGTTATGAAATAGTAACAAAATAACGTTACGGCTAGGTGTCACACATGAGGAACTGCATTAAAGGGTCCCAGCACTGGGAGGGTTGAAATCACATCCTACACGACTGCCAATCTCACAGTTAAGACTATCTAGTTTTAATTTGCCACGCATAAATGTTTTCCATAATCGTAACCCTTGTATCAAAACAAACAAACAAACAAAAATATCTGGTCTGGGGCTCAGTGATAGTCACTGTCTGGCCTCAACAAACCCTGGGTTCAATTTCCCAGAAACACACACAAATCAAATTTATTTTGTTTGTTTTTGTTTTGACAGAATCTCATATAGCCCAGGCTAGCCTCAAACATACTGAGAACAATCTTACTCTTTTGCCCTCTTGCCTCTGTACCTCAAATGCTCAGATCACCGACATGTGCCATACTTAATATTCATGCAGAGCTATGGATTGAACTCAAGGCTTCATTCATGCCAGCTGAACGCTCTACAACTGAGCTATATCCCTAATCTAAAATGATGGCTTCATTGTTTTACATAAGCATTTCCTTGTACTACTATCATCTTCCTGACTACTCAATATCTCATCAAACAATTGTACCAAAACATACACAACACACTCCACTTAACTACACACTGAACTCCAGTGCAAAAAAAGATACCTTGTTAAAGAAGTTCCCAAATTATTTGCATTTTATGCACCGTTCAGAATCTAAGTGCTTATCTGGGATAAGAGAATCTAAAAGAATCTAAAAAAGAAAGAAAGAAAGAAACCTGGTCCCAAGAACCATGCAAGTTGGGGCTGTGGTTAAGCCAGTGTTTCTCAACCTGTGGGTCACTATGCTTTTGGGGTTGCATATCCTGCATACCAGATATTTAAATTAGGATTTGTAACAGTAGCAAAATTATAGTTATGAAATAATTTTATATTACTGCATTAAAGAGTCGCAGCATCAGAAGGGCTGAGAACCACTGGGTTAAACACACTCCTGCGGAGGACCTGGTTTGGTTCTCAGCATCCACAGTCAGAGCTTACAACCTAAATTCTAGTGGGTCCAAAGCCCTCCTCTGGCCTCCAACGGCTCCTACACATATATGGTGCACATAAATTCATGCAGGCTCATATACACATAAATAATAAAACATTATAACCATGCAAGTAAATTTTTTTTAAAGCAACCCAGAGGGAAAGGGTCTCTTGAATAGTTAAAATCATATTCAGGGACCAGCAAGATGGCTCAACAACTAAAGGTATTTGCCACCAGACCTGTCAACCTGAGTTTAAACCCTGGGACTGCCTATGATAGAAGGAAGGAATCAAATCCTGGAAGCTGTCCTCTGACTTCAATATAAGTACACACGTTTATACACACACACACACACACAATTTTTTAAAGAATGATACACAAAATTCTATTCTTTCTCATCAGCCAGTGTCCTTTACGTCCCAAAATTACATTGTAAAACATAAGTCTTACAACAGCACCTAAACACAATAGTATGGACTTAATTCTCTCCCTCTACATAGAGTGCTTCCCACTCCCTTATATTTGTCCTTTCATTTCTTTTTCTGACCTAATTGATATGTTCCAAAATATTTCTAGATCTGCTGATAGACTGTGTGAAACCTGATGATCTGGATAAACAGCTAGTGGTGGTGGTACGCAGCTGTAATTCCAGTATGGGCAAGGGATGCAAGGGAGGAGGATTACTGAGTTTGTGAAAAGCCAAAGCTACAGAGTAAGTTCCAGGTAAGCCTAAGCTACACATCCAAACCATGTCCCCAAAACACAACTAACAAACATACACATGCACACACACACACACACACACACACACACACACACACACACACACACTTGGATATTATCACAGAAACTTGATACAGTTTTCCCTATTATAAATAAAACCCCTCTCCTAAAAAAAAAAAAAAAAAAGGAAGACACTCATATTAGGTACAGCCTTTAACTACACTTTTAACAAGGTCAAAAATAAAATAAAAGGTATATACTAAGCCTCCAAGAACCCAAATCAAGATATAGAGTCAATAATAATTTTAACCGATAATAGGAAACCAAACCATGGCGTGTAGAGGGAAAGGTTGTCAAAGCTCAAAGCTCATAAACCTGATATGTACACGAGGTAAAGGAGTAAAATCTACTGATAAAGCACAAAACAAAAGCTATTCACATGTGGGAGCAGTATAAAAAAGATACAAAGGAGGAAATGCACATAGTCCTACAATCGGTACCGTTCTCCATGCATGCCATACTACACTGTTGACGAGACCAAGAGGCATGCACGTGTCTAAAGCAAAGAAAGCTGTGCTGTTGAGAGGATCCCAGAGATACGAGCCAAAGGAGTTTTAGTGTTACTGCTCTTCATTCACAATGGACTGTTACAGTCTACCATGAACAAAGAATATTTAGCTAATTTTGGACCTAATATTAATAGCACGTAGAATTGCTTTTATTCGGGTTCTGTTCATGTGATAAAATAGCAGAATGAAAAACAATTTATAGAACAAAAAGTATATTTTTGGGGTCCAATTGCAGAGAAACTCTATGATGGTAGAGGAAGCATGGCAGCAGGCAGCTGCAACAGGAAGCTGAGAGATCTCAACTTCAACCACACAAAGGAAGCAGAGCAAGCTGGAAGTAGGGAGCTATGAACTCTCAAAGCCTGCCACCACTCAAGTGCTTCTGCCAGCAAGGTGCTACCTCCTAACATCACCACCAAATGGGGACCAAATGTTCAAATTCTGAGCCTATGGAGGACATTTCTCATTCAAACCACCACACTGGCTTTGAAATTGCAATAATCCTCCTATTTCAATATCCTCAGTGCTGAGATTATAAGTGTAAGCTACCGTGCCACATTTTAAATATAAAAAGGTTTTATTATAAATATGTGATCACACACATACACGTCCCTCACTGCTTTACCCACATGCTCTGAATTTGTTATCAAGCGTCTAAGAACTAAATTCAATAAACTCTGAGTTTCAGCATAGTACTTGCTTTCTTTAAGGCTCTTATCTCTGTGTGTTAACTTTGTCATCAAAACCCAGGAAACAGTACCAACCTATTGCCACTTGGATACTGTACTACAATGTCATGATCTTCATCAATGCCACAGACGGTTCCAGTTGTAGTTAAAGTCTCAAACATGCCATCGGTCCATCCTCCATGACCGTGCTGTAAAGACTGGACAATTTCTAGATCAAGGTCTATATTTACCAGGTCACCAATCTGCAATCCACCAGGATTCCTGTTGCCATTCTGCTCACCTGTAATTTCAAACACAATTAATGGATGAAAAAAGGCAGTTACTGCAGTATGCAACTGCATTCATGCTTGTGCAATCACTACCTTGCTAGTTAGGTTATACTAGATGGTTTTATATATCAACTTGACACTAGCTAGAGGTGTCAGAGAAGGTCCCTCAGTTGAGGAAAATGCCTCCATGAGATCCAGCTGTAAGTTAGGCACTTTGTCAATCAGTGACCAATGAGGGATGGGGGTTATGGCCCATTGTGGGTTGATTCATCCCTGGGCTGGTGGTCCTGGGTTCTGTAAGAAAGCAAAGCTGGGCAGTGGTGGCACACGCCTTTAATCCCAGCACTTAGGAGGCAGAGGCAGGTGGATTTCTGAGTTCAAGGCCAGCCTGGTCTACAGAGTGAGTTCCAGGACAGCCAGGGCTACACAGAGAAACCCTGTCTCAAAAAACCAAAACAAACAAACAAAAAAAAACAAAAAACAAACAAAAAAAAAATGAAAGAAAGAAAGGTGAGCAAGCCATGGAAATCAAGCTAGTAAGCAGCATCTCTCCATGGCCTATGTATCAGCTCCTGCCTCCAGGTTCCTGTCCTGTTTGAGTTCCTGTCCTGACTTCCTTCAATGATGGACTATGATCCGGAAGTATAAGCTGAATAATACCTTTCCTCCCCAACTTGCTTTATGGTCATGGTGTTTCATCACAGCAATAGAAACCCCTAGCTAAGACAGAGGTTAATATTCCATTTCTTTTTTTTTTAATCTTCTATAGCTAGTTGTAGTGTTTTTGTGTAACCACTTTTCACATTTAGATTACGCCATTTATTGACCAACAGCTATTCATAATATTCTCTTAGAATCAAATAGTTTTACTTAAATGATGTGACAAATACATTCATGGATACACTATATTTTAATAGATACATAGAATGTGTAATGAGCAAATAAGAATAATAATGAGCATATCCATTACCTCAGATATGTATCCTTTATAATAAAAGAATTACAAATTCTCTCTTTTAGCTATTTTGAGATGCAAAACAGACATTACTGTTAACTAAAGTCACTATGCTATGCTACAAGACCCCAAAACTAACTGTAATCATGTGAGTATAAGATTTTAGAACAGAGTTCTCAAACACAAAAAAAGTAAATCAACATAACTCATAAGCTGCCAAGAGGCATGGAGCTGAGCGCTGCACCTCTTGTCAGGCAGATGGAAGGCACTGGGCTTGGTCCACAAAACCACAAACCAAGTACAAGAAATTTCTAACAATACAGTCACTCATAAAAATTAAGTAGAAGCAAAATCTATGAATCTACATCAGAATATACAGTTCTGGGAGCTGGAGAGATGGCTCAGCAGTTAAGAGCACTGACTGCTCTTCCAGGAGTCCTGAGTTCAATTCCCAGCAACCATATGGTGGCTCACAACCATCTGCAATGGGATTCGAAGCCCTCTTCTGGTGTCTCTGAAGACTGCTACAGTGTACTCACATACATTAAATAAAAACACAGAGTTCTGAAAGATAAAAACACTCACAGTTTGTTTGGATGACTCCTGCACTGCACCAGAGCCCCAGTAACCGTAGTAACTAAATATAGACTCTAAATGGGAAACCTAGATTTCCTCAAATGTGCTTAGTATTTTTAACAAAATCTGCATTTCTGACTAAGGCCAATTAAAAATAAAGATTCTGGGACAAAGATTTAAAATCATCAAACACTCCATTGGAGGGATCAAAATGTTCATGTTGAGTCCACACTTTCCTTATAAAGGCACAAAAGAAAGTAAGAAAATGCGCTAGCCAAATGCATGTGCATGTTCCTACACTCTCCTTTAAAAAGAAATAAAAATAGGCTGAAAGAAAACAGCATGCTTTGACAAAAAGGCAAGTGAAATGAAAGCACACACACTACCAGGGAGGAAAGTGCTTGGAGACGGTGGGCCCATCACAACACACCAACAATAACTAGTTTGTAAACAAAAGCAGATTTGGCTTCTTTACTCTTTAAAAACATTTATGTTCCTTGAATTATATTTACTATATTACCTTGATCTTGAAGCTATTCTTTTACCAAGAAATTAGTTTTATAGTAAGTGTGAGGTATTAATAATCACAAAATTGTCAAATTCTTTCCTCAGTAGTATGGGAGATACAACACTGATATAACCGAATACAAAAATTTCAATGGTGTAAGTTCAGTTAAAAGTATATTAAATATACATTATGATACAAATAGCACATCAATTCCCAAGACATGACAACTCATTCTGAGCCTAAATAAATCATAAAAAGAAATAACTGTTTTAAAACTACAATGAAACTTAGTACTTCTCTATATAACTTTAATGATAATCAATTTTTTCCTGTCCAATTGAGACATTATACTAATTCTATGAAGCTGACTCATTATTTGGAAATTTTCTTTATCTGCTAACTCACCTAGCACAGGGCAATGATCTCTGTAGAAAGAACCTCCTTTGGCATCCTGGACACACTTGAGATCAGACTAAGAAGAAACGAAAGCAGAAAGGTATCCATTAAAACTTGAAATGAGGCACAGTATGCAAAGCAACAAGCTCCACTCAGCACCTGTGGCAGAGGCAGTGCTGGGAGGATGCCAAAGTCAACTCTACTTTCAGAACATCTATTAGAGCAGAAAACTCATCTGCAGAAAGACCTTATGTACCTTCAGCTATCTAATTTTAAAGTCCACAGTCAGCACTGGCCCATCATCATTACAGAACTTTCAAAAGCACATGGCATGCAATAAACTCTCAGAAATACCCAATATCCGAGGTGGTAACAACACCCTGAAATTTTAAAATAACTTTACACAAAATAAACCAAAACTCTCACTAGATTTGATCCTTTCACACGTTTATTACAGCGATAAAGCAAATACAAGAAAGAAGGGAAATTATGTAAAGCCAAGCAGCCTGCAGAAGCAGAGAAGAATGGAACCAAACCCAACCTTTCATCCTTCACAGGTAACTTCCCCATTTATCTGGCTAATTAAGTGCCTTCCCACTTATTTCTATAAAAAAACATATTCTTACTTAAGTACCCGAATGAGAAGACACCTATGATTATGTGCTACAAGAAATGTGGGCATTAAGGCATTCTTGGGAGTTACTTATGAAAGCTTTGAAGTGAATTAAAGAAAACACAAACAAACAAAAGTTTAAAAAAAAAAACTAGTCTGAAAGCAGCTGGTGTAAACAGCAGGTAACAGCAGGTAACTGGCACATACACACAGAACCCAGCTCTGTAACAGCCCATCCTGCCACTAACAATGTAACGTTGCTCAGTCCCAGACCCAGACAAAGGCTGGGATTATTTTAACGTCATAGTTTGACTCAGTAATTCTACCTCTAGGTATCTATCCTAAGGAAATATATCCATAATACACAAAAACATACAAGCATACTGGCTGCTACCCTGCTTGCAGCATGGAGAGGGAAAGGTAACCCTCAAAAGACAACTCCTTAAATAATACTATTAACCACATAAGCCATCAACCTGTATATGTTCTTCATTTAACTGCCTGAACCCACACAGCATATACATCTTCATAGTAAACAAAGCATAGCTAGTTGGAATCTTAAAACAAAATAAAACAAAACAAACAAACAAAAAAACCCTCACAATTTGAAAGCATGGAGAGACATGAGTGTCATGAATATGCAATAGGAAAGGAAATGAACTGACCCTGTATCCAATGATAAAATTTAACATTAACAAAGCATTTGGTAGTTGGGTAATGATGGTGCACACTTTTAACACCAGCACTCCGGAGGCAGAGTTTATCACTTGCCTTGACCTTGTTTTTAAAATTTTGACACAGTCTCATTATGTGCCCAAGCTGACCTTGAACTTGAGATCCTCCTGCCTCTAGCTCTGGAGTGCTGGGATTGCCACAAGATAATCACATTTAATTATCAACTCTATACTTAAAAAAAAAAAAAAAAAAAAAAAAAAAACTTCCTTAAAAATAATTAAACTTTTTATCAGCTACTACAGCATAGAATACAGAAACAACCTCATTTTAATACTAGCCTCCAGGTCTACTCCACAGAGTCCCCTACAGATAATTCTTAATTTTTTTTGCTAGATTTTAAGAGATAAATCTACTACACTTACATTACAAAGCCATGTATAAAATAACATATAGTAAGATGCCCAAACATTGACTATGGCAAAAGCATGTTTACAATTAAGCAGTGTAGACACACAGCACTGAGGTGTCAGGTGTGAGGATCTCTTGTCCTAGTGCATCCCCGGGGCTCAGATGTGTCTCGTCAGAGGACAAACAGCAGTGCACACACAGCGTGGGCCCAATTCTCACAGGTGTGCTTCTTCACTACTCACCATGCCCTCAAAGCCAACCCTGTAAAGGTTCTTAGCACCGTTATCCCAGAGAACATAGGCTGCACTGTGTGGGCTGGATGCACTCCAGTCCTGGATCTCCGTGACCTAATAAAAATGTAGGGTGAGACAAACAAACAAACAAACAAACAAACAAACAAAATGGAAAGCGGTTAGATGCTTTAATTATACTGAAAATTTTAAAACCTTTTCATCTATTAATCTATATAACAAAATCAAGAAAAATATCAGCTAAAAGTCACTTTTAGCATTATTGAATTAGCAATAAAGTACAATTTTTTCCAGATTTTTAACTTTTATTTTGTTTTAATATAGAATATCCTGGAGTAGCCCACTCTGGCTTCAAACTCAAAATTCTCCTGCCTCAGCCTCCCGAGGGAAAGGACTGTAGGATGTGTGTACCTCCTCATCCAACTTACAAAAATGTTTGTGTTGCTGTTGTTTTTGTTTTCCCCTGGTGGTACTTAGCCCTGGGCTTTTTTGTATGCTAGGCAAGCACTATACTACTGGGCTGTATTCCCAGCCTGGTGTTTTTGATGTTGGTTGTTTGGGGCAGGGTAGGGGTTGAGGCAAGTTGTCAGAACTTAGCCCTGGGTGACCATAAAGTTTGTATCTGCATTACAGGTTTATGTCATCACATCTGACCTTACCTGAGAGTTATGAAGTACATTCTAAAATCACTGCAAAATTTTTTTTAATTAGGAAGCAGAGGAATTATATTAATAAAAAATGAATAATGCAAAATTTAAATTTAAGAACACAGCATATTCTTTTAAATCAATTATCCAACACATAATTTAAAATTTTTAACAATGATAAGCCTGTTTTCTAGTTAGAATCCAAAGTTGTAAAGAATATTAGTGGCAGTGAGCTGCTCAGCTGTCACGGAAGCAGGCTACTCCAACTAGAACAGCATGCTAGTGGACACATAGACACCACACCCCACCCACTGATTCTTAACCATGGCTGCTTAAACTCTAACTTGTTCTCTGTCTCTCTCTGTCTCTGTCTCTCTGTCTCTGTCTGTCTGTCTGTCTGTCTGTCTGTCTCCTTACTGACCACCCCATACAAGTATACAAGAACATGCACCCATACACACAGGTACTAGTTACTAACTTTTCCTTAAAGGTCTAGAGTCAAGGACACAACCTGGCATCAGTGAGCACCAAAGCTGGCACTCTAGCTAGGTCTGTCTACAACTAAGAATAGGGAGCTGCTCACACACAATTCAAATGACTTTTTTCTCCATTCTAACGTTTTGCTGTTGTTGTTTTTAAGACAGGGTTTCTCTGTGTAGCCCTGGCTGCTCTAGAATTCACTCTATAGAACAAGCTGGCCTCAAACTCAGAGATCCACCTTCCTCTGCCTCTCAAGTGCTGGGATTAAAGGCGTGCACCAGCACTTCTGTTCCGTTCTAACTTGTATCATTAGTACTTCATAACATAAAAGCAGACTAATATTACTTTAGTCTGCTTTTAAAATACATATTAAACTTTCTTTTCTGCTCTGAACTAAAGAACTGTTTAGAAATAAAAGGACTTCATTTTTTAAGATTTAGTGAACCATATGAGAAATACTTTAAATTACTATTAAGTCCATACATTCTTTGAAAGTTTTTTATGTATTGTAAACACTTTAGAAATATACTTTTAAAAATAAAAAAAGAAATGAACACCCTTATAATTATTCCACTGTCTTAAAAAGTGAAGCCCAGACTTCTCAGGTCCCCACTGCACCTCATCACAGCCGCCCTCCAACCGTCTCTCAAAAGAGGCAACCATCTTTCTAAATTTAGTCCAACAATACTCCACTGTGCATTAGGATTCTGCCCAAATGACCACTGTACAATCTCAACTAGCAAGTTTATAAGGAGCTGAAGTGAATGTGCAGTAATCCATCTGTAGCAATGACTTGCCTTAAGATTCTTTTTTTCCCACTCCTTTTTTTATTCTTTTTATTACTATATTCAACATAATATATAATTTTCTACCAATCATAACAAATGATAGAGATGTTATTAAATGAGCATAAAAAGATAATGTCTTTTTGTTTGTTTGTTTTGTTTTTAGTAAAGCTGAAAATCTTGGTTCTTACTGTGGTATAAAAGCAAGAACAATTTTTAGACACTGGATTTCATTGTAATAAGGCTGTACTTCAATGTCCCTCACATCACCAAAGGATTGTATAGTAGCTAAGTTAAGTGTTGACAGTTCTGCTGCGTCAAGGAATGAATTACAGGCACAATTATTTGGATACAGATTTCCTGCTATGATCAAAGCTATTTGACTTGAGTGATTGTCATCATTGTCAAGCTTTCTCTGTGATTCTGGGATCCTGGGATCCTGATCCTGGGTATGTCCAAGCTCCTAGGAGTCAAGTTGCCTCTGGGACCCTGAGATTCTGGTGTGACCAAGCTCCTAGGATCCTGTGTTCCTGTGATCCTGGGTGTGTTAAAGCACCTGTGAGTAGGGCTTCCTCTGGGTGTTATGGGGCTGGCTGTGGAGTTTGTGCCCAAGTTCTGCTCAGGGCAAGGGCCAAGACTGGAAGAATTCCTTCAGATTCTAATATAATCAGTACTTGGTGATGTATATTTAGCACTATCTTAAGTAATTCTGATTCAGATTCATTGTGTGTGTAAGTGTGTGTGCACTTGCACGAGAATAACATATGTACATGTGTGCATGCGTAATATGGGTACAAAATGGTTTTATTCATTTTTTTCTCATTTTGTTCTTAAAGTATAACTTGTGATAAACTTGAACCAACTAAAACTGTGATAATTCAAAGCTTCAGGAATGCCTACTTTTATTTATGTCTTTTCCTCATTTTCCCAAAAGTGCTGACTGGTTAGTGTTCTGTTGTTTATGTCAACCTGATACACGCTAGAGTCACCTAGGAAGAGGGAACATTATTAAAGTGTTGCCTCGATCAGACTGCCTGTAGGCAAAGCCTGTGTGACCCTGTTTTTTCTTTTCATAGATTAATGATAACCATCTGTAATGAGATCTGATGCCCTCTTCTGGTGTGTCTAAAGACAGTTAAAGTGTACTTACATATAGTAAATAAATAAATCTTAAAAAAAAAAAAAGGGAATAAGTTTATTTTCTTAATAAACTGTTCAGAAATATAGTAAACCCCACTTGTCTGGCTTTCCTTTTGCTTTACTGCTCTACGATTTAAGATGAGATCAGTGGTTGACTGATGACTCATCTCTCTCTGTTGGTTTGGTGTGACTTGGAGGAAAGCAGTACTCAGAGCTTAACCCCAAGCAAGCTTTTCAAAAGACAGTAGTGGATCTGAGGAGGAGATGCATGTTTCCAAGTGCTACTCATTTCAGGACACTGACCATCCAATATAGCATTGAAGAGCATATACAATAATGCTTGTTGTCTCAATAAGTAATTAGTTATCAGCTAAAAAAACAGCATGAAATCCAAAATAAATATAAGCAACATACACAAGTACTGGCCCTAGACCACTTCCCTCTTATGCACAAGGGCTTTTGTTTGATCCCCAGACCAAAAAAAAAAAAGAAGAAGAAGAAGAAGAAGGAGGAGGAGGAGGAGGAGGAGGAAGAGGAGGAGGAGATAGCTGCTTACTAAGTGGCAGACCTTTATAAGAATAGAATATAAACATAATGTTTATACTTTTCAACAGCTCTGTGAACAGATCCAGGAACATCTTGAGACTCTCTCATTGAGCTACACCCTCAGTCACTCAGATAAAACTTTAGCAGCAGGATAATCAACAACATGAGGTACTATACTTAAGAAGGAGTGGCCCCCCCAAAAAAAATAAATAAAAATAAAAAAAAAAAAAAAAGGAGTGGCCCCAAAATGGAGTCTTCAGGAAGGCGATATCTGAGCAAAACCAACATGAAGCCTGAAGTAAAACCCGCCTAACAGCCTTCTCAAGAGACAGTAACACTTGTAAGCGGGAACATTGCTTTCTTTAAATGGGCAAAGACATGTGTTTACAGCAGCAATAGAAATCTTCTCAACACACGGTACTCTAGTGGACGGTGAACCTTTAAAAAGTGCACACCTTTCCTCTACGCCCATTGCCTCCATCTTGATCTTCCCACTGCCAGTCCACTCCTCGCACCACTCTGGCACCAGCAAAGATTCCTCTGGCTGTAATCTTCTTAGATTTTCTACGAGACTCTAACAGAACCCTAAAAATAAAAGTTTTGTTTTCACAATCTTATAAAACTGAGTAATAGTAATGTATACATAAAAGCATTCACATGGGTATAAGTGTTAGCGCCTTAAAAGAAAGACAACACTACAGTTTACAAACAAGGAACTCAAGGTATAACAAAAGATGTTGCTCAGGCTCACAAGAATTTACAAAGCAATGGAATCAGAACAGGAAGTTAGTCTAGGCACTTCAGACTTTGGCTTTAAGTGTCCTCTGTAAGGGCCTACTGCAGACAGCATCTCCGGATGAGTGACAAACCACACTTGGCTCTGACCTAGAAAGAACAGTTGATGGCAGCACTTTGGCCTCCTCTAGAGCATGATCTACCTACAAAGAATAGTAGATCCTCTGCTTCTGCCGAACGCTGTGAAGAACAGTACACTGGGTTTGGAGTGGGGGTGGGGGTGTCTTTAAGAATCTGTGAAAGATGAGCAATGACTCAAACACCGTGAGTACAGCATGTATGCCAGAAAAGTGAGTCTGAGGCACAGATCTGGCTACACTACACTGTCTCCTATGAGCACTACAAACATAAAAGACATTTCACTTAATTATCTGAGTCAGCTGATAGCTCCAAGGCTGTCTCTCCTTTCTTATTTACATGATTTTTAATCAGAGATTTCGGACTTTTGTTTTTTGAATGTTACCTTATTGTTATATTCATTAAAAAAAAAAAAACTATTGTTCCTTAATTTTAATTGTAAGCAAAAGGCAAAATAACTTTTCAAAGTACTCAGTTTGAGTGGCAGGGCCTTGATTTGAGATGCTGTGACTCAAAACTGTTACCCTATTACTCCTGGCTGTGATTCTCTGGCTGACTGTACTTAAGTGCAGTATCCTATCTACTAAGAAAAGACTCCACAACCTAAAACTCCACACCCATTATCCCATTATGCCCTTTTCATTGCTCCTAAAAATTAAAACATTATCCTATCATACTCTAAAACATCATATGATAATCATTCATGATCCATTATTCCTCTTAAATTATAAACTCCTTAAGAAAACTATCCTCGAGCCGGGGGGTGGGGGGGGTGGCGCATGCCTTTAATCCCAGCATTTGGGAGGCAGAGGCAGGCGGATTCTGAGTTCAAGGCCAGCCTGGTCTACAGAGTGAGTTCCAGGACAGCCAGGGATACACAGAGAAACCTTGTCTCAAAACCCCAACCCTCAAAAAAAAAAGAAAAAGAAAAGAAAAGAAAGAAAAAAAAAACTATCCTCAAATCACAAATACAGTAGCAGCCATATAGTCTCTCTTTCTGTGTATGTAGTGTATGTATTCATGTGTGTATACATCTGTGTGTGCAGGTGTGTATGCACATGTGGAAGCCAGATGTCAATGCTGGTTGTCTTTCTCAACCACTTTTCCACCTTATTTTTTGAGAAGAGATCTTTCACTGAATCTGTAGTTCAATGTTCATCTAGATAAGCTGCCACAGCTCCGAGTATCATCCTGTCTCTGTCTCCCCAGCACTAGATTTACAGAAATGTGCCACTCTGCCTAGCCTTCCATGGCTGCTGGGTATTCAAACATAGGTCCCTATGGTTGTGCAGCAAGCACTTCACCAACTGAGTCACATCTCCAGTCCCTACCCTTAGTAAGTGCTTGTTGACTCAATCAGCAGGCCACAGTGTTCTCTGGGTAGAAATTCATAAAACAAAGGGTGTAACAAGAAAACATTCAATTTTGGGCTGCCCATGCATTTTCAACTGATCAGCAATGCCAAGTCTCCATGGTAGAGAAAAAATAGAAGATCATCTATAAAATAATAGTAATAGTTGGAGGTCAGCCTGGTCCACACATTGAATTCAAGGCCAGCCAAAGTTATACAGTGAGACCATGTCTAGGAAGGAAAGGAAAGTGAAGGGGAAGAGAAAAGGGAGTAAACAGGGGAGGGAAAGGGGAAAGAAAGGCAGGCAGGCACATATAATAAAATTTAACCTTCACACCATCAAACCAGATCCATATCTAGCCTGCTATTCATTTCTCCAACACTAAATCTAAACTGTCAAAAGCTACTTCCTAAGCTACATTTAAAGCTAACAGGATGAAACAAAAAGTCGTGAAGAAAAACTTCTTTCTCTTACCGTTCACTTCCTGGTGTAGTAATCCTATAAAAGCGATGCCTTAAGTGATGTTTATCTCCATGATAACAAACAGTGCACAAATCATAATTGGTGCACTCTGCACATTTCCATCGAATGCCAATGATTGGTTGCTGGCGGCAGGTATCACACATAGTTCCATCATGCTTGATGCCTGTGGAGACAATTCCATGCTTATGTCACGCTCAAACACTTATGTGTACACTACTGTGTTGGGGAAAACACAACAGCATATTACAGGTTATTTTAACAAATATTATTTTTCTCTAAAAAACAATACATCTAATTTTGATGTGACAGATCTGACATACTTTGGTCAATATAAATCATAAACTAAATTATAAATCATAACATAATGTTTTCTACTCTCATTTTATTAGTAGAACACAAACCAATAGTGTTCAGGATATCTGATTACTGTACATAGAAAACCGAATTGTTAGCAAAATATAAAAGATTAAATACATATTGCATTTGTCAGATATTGCAGTTAGGTGTGTCCTGAAGAGATACAGTTTGGGTGTGCCTCTAAAAATCTCCATAGGTAATGCTAAAGAATGAAAAGTTCCTGCCTATTTTAAGACAAATTGCTTGAGAGAGGTGTTGTGTTCTCTGGTCTATGAGGCAAGGTAAAGTCAGCAGGATGGCCTTGAACAACCCATCATAGGTTTGGCACCTACTGACCTGGCTTAGGATCCCAGCTATACAAAGAGGGTTACACCAGCCCGGCCCACCCCACCCCACCCCCA
This sequence comes from Mus musculus, assembly GCF_000001635.26. NCBI lineage: Eukaryota > Metazoa > Chordata > Mammalia > Rodentia > Muridae > Mus > Mus musculus. The sequence goes on along the minus strand of NC_000084.6, from coordinate 10,740,387 downwards.
CCCTACCCCGCTTGGAAGAACCTTTATGGAAAAAGCTCCAGGTAAGAGATAGGGATTTTCTCTTTGGCCTTGCAGGAACAACAGAGAAGCAGCTGGCAGGACATGGGTGAAACTGTATTCTAGGAAAGAGAGCTAAGGAGCCCTCTGGGGTTAGTTGGGTAGAATGACAGAGAGAGATTTCTAAAGTACTAACAGTTCAGTTAGGACCAGGCTTGTAAATACTTGAATATAGTTAAGAAAATAAAGACACCTCCCTGAGCTAGGAGGTTTTCAGCTCAGTTTATACCTATGTCTTCATTGGTACAGATATTAGATAGTTTAAATGGTTATACAATAGCATTTGCGTAGATATCATCCATAAATGGAAATCTGGGCTTGATATAAAGAATGCTTTCCCATCAATTAAACGTTTCTGACTATAAATACTCATAATCAGAGGCTGTGGAGATAGCTCAGAAGAGTTGTGAGAGCAATTAAGACCATGGTTTGGACGTCATCCCCCATACTGAGATATGGACACAGAGCTAGCTGGCTGGCTAGACCAGTCTGTATCACTTGAGGTCTGGATTCACTGCAAAGATTCTGAGCAAACAAATGGAGAACACTCCAATATCAATCTTGTGCCTCCACATCCACATGTGTGCAGCCACATACCTGCAAACATGCACGATATAAACATGGACACACTAAACTGCCGGCAAGCATACCATTCTCAAAGCATGGCAAGATGAGAATGAAAGTATTTTCTTTCAGAGTCTTAACTAAAGCTAGATGTGATTCCATGGCTACAGAGATGTTTTAAGAACAGGAGCATCATGTGACAAGCACCATCTGGGGACTGAAGTCATTCCAGCCATTTCTATAGCTGGTTTAGAAAAAGGAAAAGTATTCTGAGTTTTAGCTGGCTGCATTTTCAGTGGGTAATAGGTTTTTCTTTAAAATCCAGTCTAACTAAATGATTACATTAAAATTCAAAAAAAAAAAAAAACCACCATGGACACATACATGAAGAAAATAAAAACCCCTCAGAATTTTTGAGAGAACTGCAACATAGTATCCAGGTAAATACTTATTCCAAAAGAAATTAACTTTTACTTAAGTACTTAGCAGTAAATGTTTTCCCCATAAACATTAAAGTTTAGAAAATTGTTAGCTACCGGTAAATATGATGGCACACACTGTACTCCTAGCACTTAGGTAAATATGATGGCACACACTGTACTCCTAGCACTTAGGAGATGGAGGAAAGGAATCAGGAATCCACTGTGATCCGGAATCCTGAGAAACTAATCAGCAACTTCCAACCACCCTGAGCTACATGAGGAGACAGCCAGATGCCTCAGCAACTAAGAATGTTTGCCACCAAGCCTGACAACCAGGGTTCCATCTTTAAGACCCATATAGTGAATAGAAAAACACAATGCCCACAAGTTCTTTTCTGACCATACTCTCTATGGCACATGTGAACCTACACCACAAACTAAATAAAAAAACAAAAAACAAAAAGATTAGCAACTGGTGCTAAGAGTGGGCTCAGAGGTGGATAACATAAAGCATGCTTCAGAGAAGTTGTATCTGGTCCCAGCACCTATGTCAGGCAGCCCATAGCCTTCTGTAACTCCATCTCCAGGGGGCTCATCATCCTCTTCTAGACTCTGGTGCATCTCGCACAAATACCAACACACTCCACACACATGAGAACACAATTCAAAGTGCTTTTAAAATATTAGCAATTAAATGGAAAACAATACACTTGTTACCAACTTATAACCTTCCTCAGAATGCTCACATAAGAATGAAAAAGACACAAAAAGAAACTACGACAAATTATTGAAAATAACTTTAAGAGTGGGGGGCAATTCTCCTTTATTACCCTGCAACACTACTATCACCGTTCAATACATTGAAACCAGAATTTAAGTGGTTTGTGGCTTATGACACCAGGGTCACAACTTTATAAGACATCCTAGCAGGTGAACTCACTACTGACCTGCAGCTAGCTCATGCTTATCTTTGTGTTCTCTAGAAAGTTGTTATTGCTCAAATATTTGCAAGGTATTTATACACATTTCAGAATAATTAGAGGCAGAGAAGGTGGGACTCAGATGAACTAAGATCAGCCATGTTAAAGATGCCCAGTGAGTAACATGGAGCTCTTATTCTGTCTTCTGTCTAACTTAGGAAGCTTTCCATAATTAAAGAAAAGAAAGGAAGTCTTTTTACTCTGGAAACCTTAGCCTCTTTTGGAGAAGTCACAATGTTCTTTAGTGGTAAGGCAGTATGCACTAAAACTCCAAGAATGTGCTGTGTATGCAAGAACTACAGGACAAAAATAGTGATATTATTATTAAGTTCTAAAAGAACTAGTAACCAGTGCTACTCCCTAATAAGAAAGAAACTGTAAAATTTATTTTCTATATCCAGATAACCAGATTTCAAACAAGAAGCTGAACTTCAGTACAAGCCTGTGCTTGAGCCAAAGTAAAGCGTGGGGGGGGGGGGGGTGTGAAAGGAGAAAGCACATGCAAACAGTGAGCTGAAGTGGCTACAGCTAGTGTGACTTTCCAGTGTCAAATATGTTGTATGCACGAAGTCTCCTACTTCACAAATGTTTGACCAAAAGGAAAAAGAAGACAGTGGACATCAACATCTACTAACTCTTTCAGATTTATTTTTTAACACATGTGTATATGTGTATGCATGCATAGACAAGCCAGAAGAGAAGTTCAGAGCCATCCTCGGGAATATCATCCACTTCCTTTGAGAAAGGGCTTCTTTCTGGCCTGTAACTCACCAACTAGGCTAGACTGACTGCCAGGAAGTCCCAGGGTTACTCCTGGGATTACAAGCACTCTGCCATGCCATTTTAACATGGCTGCCAGAATTCAGGAACTCAGGCTTTACTGACTATGGTGGTTTCAATCATTTACATTTCTAAATTGCTTTAAACTTTTATTAGAAGCATAATTTGAGGGAAAAAAAAACAATGAAGGGCAATTTTATTTCTGAAACTGGCATAGCTCAAAAGTAATATTCCAAAATTGGGTATGATACATACACCATAATCCCAGCACTCACCAGGTAAAGGTATGAAGACTGCCACACATTGTGGGCTATCCAAGGCTACACTGTGAGACTCTGTTTCAAAAGCTCGAAACTAAAAATCAAAAGTAAAGTAAAAAATACTATTCCAGGTTTACCGAATACTAAATTATCCTGACATAACCTCCACTGAGGTCACTTCAAAATGTTTCAAACCATTGAAATCTTTTAAAAGCACAGATATACAATTATTTGTATAAAGAAAGACAAAAACTTAACAGATGTAGAAAATATAGAGCTACATGTATACAAACTATATTAACCCACAAAGGACATTTTATTGATTTTTAAAACACATAAAATGTTGCCATGGAAAAATATTTTACCTAGTTTGTAAATATCTACACTGAAACATTTTATTTTTAAAATTACAAAGTATACCACCACAGGCAAACTAGAAAGAAAATTAGCAAAACTGTTATGGAACTGTCCCTTGCAATTTTCCAGAGGATATACACTGAGTATGTGTTAATGCTAAGAGCTCCTGGAAAACCAGGACGGTCAAGTGAGATGTTGGGTATCTCAGAATCTAAACTTGCCAACTAGTTACATTAGTAATAGAGTACACAGCTGCTGCTGAGATTGTTAACCCTTACACTGAGTTATGTCATGCATATGAAGACACTGCCATTCCCCCAGTACATTATCCATACCATATGCAGCAATCTGTCTCATTGCAGGAAAGCTGGCCAAAAATGTCAACATGCTGATACCAGTAAGAGTAGACATCCACAACATGGTTGTTTCTGAACAGACCAGAGTAGACCTCCAGTTAATCTGCTATACCAAGAGTAAAAATGCACTGACCCAGTCAACACCCACTACAGCTACTGTGCAGCTCATGAGGCAGCTGAACAAAGGGAATGGGAAAATTCTATCCTGAAGTCCCCACTCATCAGAAAAGCAGTTTGCAACTACTATCCTATCTATATATTTTTCACCTCTCAGTTCATTTTCTACAAAATACAATGATGACATTCATGAGCCCATAAACTTCATACAGGTTTTATTTAAAGAACCCATTTTTAAACACACAATAACAATGGACATCGAAAAAGAAAAAAAAGCAACCTTCTACAATTTACAATTCATGGTGTGAAACAATAGTTTAGGAAAACCACCAGTGCACACAAAAGCACATCTAAATCCTTTCTTGGTTCCCACAGTTCAAATGCCAACAAAGCCACTGAACAGCTGTGAAACAGACTAGCATTGAGAAATTTAAAAAAAAAAAGTAAACAAAGCTGGGCGCTGTGGGACCTATAATGAGAACACAACTGACTTTAAAACAAAAACTGATGGTTAAATAAAACCTAGAGCAGAAGAAAGGGCACTAAACAAGGCCAATACTTCATTGGTCTTTTAGGAGACTAAGATCCCCCAATTCACTCTCATCTAAGATTGTTAGCTCCAACAGAGTTATTCCTTAAAGTTTTCATTTCAAATCTCTTAATTCCCTAGCCAAACCCATTAGTGCCTTTCTCCTTACTGCTGCATGCCACATCACCCTGGAGAGTCAATGCTCTTTCCCCCAGGCTTTATGAAGACACCTGCCACCATTAAGCCAAGGGCCTGATGAAAGCTTTGACTCATTCTACTCAAATTCAAATGAGCATCTGTTCTCAGTTCATAGTATCTCTCCTAAGTTCAACAACAAATTTATATAACTAACAACTTTTTCTTGGAAATATTTAAATACAGTACAGCATGTTGCTAGGATCAATAATACAAAAATAAAACATAAGAGAACCATTAAAAAGTAACTCAAACTCATAAATTATTGGTTAACATAAAATATTAAACTTATAAAGAGAAAAGACAACAAGATGAAGTTTCCCTACGTGAAGTTCAGTACGTGACGCACACTCAAAGTAAGATAAGAATATCTAAGTTGGCACTACATCACTAGTGCTGATTATCTTAGATATCTTAAGGATTATGTAACAAATTCTCAGACTTTTCAGATATAAAAACAAACATCCACTGTAAACTAGCACGGCACCTAATGACCCATGAAATTCTCTCCAGGCTCAAAGATTTCTAACATCAAACTGGACATAATGGCACATGCCTTTAATCCAAGCACTCAGGAGGCAGGCCAGCCTGGTCTACATACTGAGTTTCAGGACAGCCAGAGCTACAAAGAGAAAGCCTGCCTCAAACCAACAACAAAAAGATTTCTCACATCAAGAAATAATTAAAAAGTCAATACTATTATTCAAACACAATTTATTACTAAGGCATAAGTGTTGCCATCATTCCAAGAGTTTCACACTCATTAAACTTTTAACTCTTTCAGATGTTACAGAAAGGATTAGCCACCTTTGGCTATGAATGAAACTCCTGAAAAGAAAATATCTTCAGAGAATGACTGATTAGAATTTCACTACTGTAGAGATTGAAATGCTGCAGGTCCAAAGTCTAATTATATTCCTCACCCACCACCTCTTTGTCAAAACTAAGGTCTTATGACTAGTAGATACATGCCTGCTGAGGTCTTGGAATTTACACAACTAGTTTCTACAACCTAAAAGCTAGAGAAAAACTAACTCCATCTTACCACAATTGCCTCTCTAATGTACCCACCAATGTATTTTAAACTTGCCTTGATTCATGATTTTCTCTGTTTTGTAAAAACCTGAAACTGCTTCCACATTGGAATCTGAAATTTTCAGCAACCTAAATCTGTGTTCCCAGGCCATGAACGCTAAAAATGGCTGCAGAATAAACTATTTCTTATTCCCTTTAAGATGAGAGCTCTTGGGTATTGTGTACTCAAGTCCAAACTATAATTAAAATACTTACTGAGGGCAAGGGCTTTATTACCTACCAACTGTCCAGTGTAGTCTCCATTTCTTATTCTTGAGAAATGCTAAATTAACTAAATGTCAGCTGTTATTAATAAAAGTCACTATTTTACCAAACTTGGTGCCCTACATACATTTTACTCAACTTTCCCAACAATCCTAAAATACATATTATTATCCCATTTTATTGATGAAGAAACTGAGGCTCGGAGAAGTGACTTGCCTAGAGTGACACACTGAAGTTTGAATCCAGGCAAGACTGATTACTAGGCTCAGCTCTTGGCAAGCAGTACTCTAAAAGCCTCCCCTTACCCAACATCTAGGGCATTAAGCCCACTGATCTGCTGTATTCAAGATATGTCATTAAATTGCAATAGTAAAAATAAATTCTAAGAGAATACATTTAAAATATTTTTAAAATTGTAGAAATCTGTTTCAATAATATAGACACACATCATTGTCTTCCAGCCAGCTTCTGTTTCACATTAAGAAAATGTCTGGAAACATCTCAAGCAAATCTGCAAATCCGCCTTATCCTCTTTGCTGGATAAATTATCCCTTCTGTTTTATTCTTTTTCAAATGCACACAATAATTATAACTATGCCACGCAAAGGCAAAGAAAAAGTGTTGAACTAGCATGCAATCAAAAGCTAGTAATTGTTATTTTTAGCATTTGTCATATAGGAGTAAAAATTTTAATAAAGATGTGAAATTAAGAATTGTATTCAGTTTAAGCCTGGCGAGGTGGCACATGTCTGCAATCCCAACACTGGGGCAGCAGAGGCAAGGGGGCTGCTGCAAATCCATCGCCAGCCCAGTCTGCAGATCAAGCTCCACGCTGCATGAGAGCTCCTGCAGGGGAGGGGAATACACTCAACCAACCATGCTAAAAAGCCAAAACTCATTATTTGATTTTTAGAAACCAAACACTTGTGCATACACCCTGACCTACTCCAAATGTATTATGTACATAAAAAAATTAGGGCTGAAGGCCAAGGAAGTGAAGACTAGATTTGAATCTCCACAATTTGTGAACTGTCTGTTAGCCCATTCAATTCATTTGGCCCTTGGTCATGTGAAGGTTCTAGGCCTCAGTGTGGGGAATGCCAGGGTCAGGAAGCGGGAGTGAGTGGGTTGGGAATCAGGGGGAAGTGGGTTTTCGGAGGGGAAACCAGGAAAGGGGATAACATTCAAAATGTAAATAAAGAAAATATCTAATTTTTTTTTTAAAAATGGATTGTTTGTAAAAAAAAAAAAAGAAAGAAAAGAAAGAAAGAAAGCCATCAAAAATATAAAAAATAATTTTTCCAACTCCTCAGAAAAATGAAACACAAAAAGTACAGTAGCAGTATTCAAATAAAAAAATTCATTTATCATCAATACCTATAAAGTAGCTTCTCACAAGACCAAGATTCTCAGAATCAATGAAAACAGAATTCCTATAACAAATTAACCTACAACTGACAGTATTTTAAGATATGTACTAAGCACTGTTTACAACATCAGAATAAAAGAAAGTAATATAGGGGAGCAGTTAGGTAAACACTTTGAACTATTAAATGCATGCATCTACTTAAAAAGGCCAGTGTCTACCTGCTAACCTATAGAGATGTCAAGCACAGAAAAGAAAGCAGAGAACAGGTGTTTCGTTTACAAGGGCAAGCCAAGCAGCAGTGTTTCCTACAAGTGCACACACTTAATGCATTCAAATCATCATCATTTACTATATAACAAACATTAAATTATTTGCAACTCAAACAGAAAACACACATAACAGAAAGTGTTTAACAGTAGAGTCAACATGGATTCACAAATCCAATCAACCATGAATTAAAACTACCAGGAAAGATTATGAGTGGGACCTCATGTTCACTTCCCCCTCTCAGTGCTGGAACATCATCTGGCTTGAACCCTATCCAAGCTGACAATTTTTTTTTTTTTTTCAGGAAAACATAGTCACCTCTCTGCTTCCTGAATGCAAATGTCATGTGACCAGCTACGTCACACTCCTGATACCATGATGGATTGTCTGTCTTCAAACACTGAATGAAAATAAACCCTTCCTTAAAAAGAATTTTTTTTAATTATGTTGCCAATTAATAATGTTTTTTAATTATGTTACTTTCAATCTCAGTACTTGGGAGGCAAAGGCAGGCACATCTACAAGTTTGATGTGCCTGCCTTGTCTACAGACTTCAAGTCCCAGCATCCACATGGCAGTGGATTATCTCTAACACCATGTCTAGGGAGCCAACACCCTCTTCTGGTCACCATGGGCACTAAGCATGCATGTAGTGATACACATACATGTAGACAAAACACCTATATACAAAAAATACAATAATTTTCAAAATTTGTTTTCAAATATCTGGAAAGCTAAAATGCAAGTGTACTGAACATGTGCAAATCTCCCCTAAGTCACACAGCATAACTACCGTATGCAGGGATTTACACTGCTTGGCATGGTATCCAGACATGACTTAAATAGAAGGAGATGCATAACTTAGATGCAAATATTATGCCATTTTATGAAGAGACTTGAGCACCCCTGTGTTCTGGAAACAGTAAGGGGTCCTAGAACCAATCCTCTAAAGATATCAAAGGACAACTACCCAATAAAATCGCAAGCATAAAAAGTGTTGAGGAAGAGGCAGGAGAGTTTCTGAGTTCTAGGTCAGCCTGGTCTACAGAGTGAGTTCTAGGACAGCCAGGGCTACACAGAGAAACCCTGTCTCGAAAAATTAAAAAAGAAAAAAAGAAAAAAGAAAAAAAAAAAGCACTGAAAGAGAAACTTTTTAACAGTGCACCAAAGTAGCTATTTCTGTGGAACAGAATTATGTGAACATTTAAAAATACAAATGCTTGTTACAGAAATGCATTTTTAAATAACCAGCTAATATCATTTACAAAAGAAAATACAAATAAAAAACACACCATAAATTTCATTTCTAATTTTTTTTAATCTTATAATCAATTTCCTCCCAGTGAAAGAATTAGGTGGTGAGCATTTCTAAAGTACTCTACGATAAACAAAGAAGGGACTAAGGAGGAAATCAGTGAGCTGACTGCTCATGTCTACTATCTGTCACCCACAGGTGTGTGAAATAGGCACATGCACACATACCAAGAGAGAAAAGAGAAAAGGGGGAGGGAGACTGATTCTTGAAGAATCGGAGATGCTAGTTAGAATCTGCATTCTATAAGATCCCAGGGTGATCTATACGCTTTCTGCCATTTAGAGATATGAATGTAAGGTCTACTAAATAGACTTAGGTCCTCAATCCAACTAAGACATAATCTAATACAAGGACAGTCATAGTAAGAGAACATGTTTAGATTACTCAAGACTATAGGCTCCACCCCTAGCCTCCCAACAGCCTCCCCTCAAAAATTTGGATGGCCTTTCACTTAAACCATTGTTTTAGAAGACAGATATAAAGACATATTTTAAACAGTCAAAATCTATAGGGAAATAACTTCCTTTGCAGATGATAACTGTTACTAAGCAGCAATCTCAATGGCATTTCACCCTCCTCATCTGCATCTTCTCCTCTATTCTTCTCTAACCTGTTTTTTCCTAAGGCTTTGCTCACTTGACAATATACTTTTCTACTATAGCTCTAGAAATGAACCAGAAGAGAATCTCAGGAAAGAAAAGCCTAAAAATTTCTTTCTTTTAATCCTAGGTTAGCAGCTTTAAAACCCACACCTGATTACAAACACCTATGGGGTTTTCCACATGGAATCTGCGGAACGTTCTTAGAATATTGTAGAACAAGACACAAAGATACACACACACCAGAAACATCCTGGACCAACAATGACTAGAGGAGTTTGAATGAACCACCACCTTTTTCTTACGTATACCAAGAATAAGAAAGGCAACTTTAGGAAATCCTAATTCATGTTCTCCATGCTCCTTGGTAATAATACAGTACTGCACTCAAATGATGACAAGACAAATCTTAAGTAAAAATATACTTCTCCCCAAATCATCTAAAACTAGTACTTAAAAGATACAGAGTCAACTATATCTACCTGATCATAAACTTCACGACCCCAAACTAATAGCCCATGTATTTCCACAATCTTCTTGGTGACTTCAAATTAGCCAAATGTATCTCTAAGACCCAAGTTACAGGATACAAATTTCTACCAAATGTTCCTCTTACTAAATTTTGACTAGCCTAGAACATAAATTCTGCACACTGCAACAGAGCTGGAAAGATGACAGATAAAGATGCCTGTCTCAAGGCCTGACAATGTAATCTGTAGATTTTTCCTAAGGCTTTGCTCACTTGACAATATACTTCTCTACTATAGCTCTAGAAATGGACCAGAAGAGATTTTGATTCCCAGAACACACACAGTAGAAAGACAGAACCACCCACACCTACTACAGAGTGCACACACCGCCCATACCCACACACACATGCACAACATATTCATAGTAGTATTTTGCATTTTAACATATCAGAGGGCTTTTTATTACTTCCAGACGATGAAATGCCCCCCACTAAGGTACATCCTCAACTCCAACGTTTTACAGCTTTGTTCCCTTGCCATCTCTCCTGCACTATTTGTACTTCACTGTTTATAGGAACAGTTCTCTCATTTATTACTATTATTAATTCTATTTATTTATTTTTAATTTTCTTTCTAACTTTTGCTTTTACATGCAACCAATCCTGCTGTGAACATTTTTACACAAAACTGTTCAGTGGCAAAGTCTCTTAGAGCAGTAATTCGTTCTTGAACAGCCCCAGGAAAGACATCTTTGTAGGCTTCATCTGGCCAATGGTGGTATGGTAACATTAAAAATATTATATAAATCTTTCATATTGACATAGCACTGATAATAAAAAAGTCCTAGGAGGTGAGGATTGGCTAAGTTAACAGTAGTGAGACCATGGATTTGCATCTCCTAACGCAGGGCTCTGAAAAGGCCACACACCATTTCTATCAGTGTTGCCACAAAACCTAACCCGTATTTAACCACAAGGAAACATTAGACAACTCAGTTTGAGGGACAGTCTACATGACTTGTACCTCTGAAAGACAAAAATGAGAACATGGCCCAAAGTTAAAGGAGACCTCTAAATCAGAGAAAGGAGAAACCAAGAAAAATCTTACTAGTTTACAATATTTTTGTAAGCCAAATTACTTGAAGGTGAAAGCAGAATTTTGCCAAACCCACTATTATGTATGAAGTACAGAATATAACAGAATAAATCTTACAGAGTGTAGTAAGATGCCAATGGACATCATTCATTCAATATTTTGAAGCAAAAACAAAAGCAGCATTATTAAGTTTAGGGATAAAATCAGAGCTAAGAGCTTATGTTTGCTTAATATTTCAAAAAGCATTTAATGGATGAAAATTAAACCACAGAAACTACAATACATTCCAACAAGCATTCCACATGAAGACTACCTAAGCTGCACACAGAAGTGTTTTCAAATGTTTAAGAGCTAAAATGTAGCTGCCGCAGAGCATAGGCCTTGGGCTCAATCCCCAGCATCAAAACAGTATTTTCAAAAGGAATCAGATGAACATTATCTGCTTCCCACTAGATAATATGTTAGATTGTCCTGAAGTAAACAAAGGCTCTCAAAGTTTCTTCTATGCACATGCTTTTATTCTAAGTTTATTAATACAATATATAGACTCCATACTACAGAACATGATCCAATGTTGACAGCCCTTGAGAAATCCTAACATAGGAGGCAAGGAATAGGCTCCGACTTTGCTGCATGGGCGAGGATCAAAATAACAGTGTGCTGTGAAAAGATTGTAAAGGCTCTCACCACCAAGAAAATGATAAATGTGTGGAGATAAACTTACCTCTAACCTTGAAAAGACACTTAAATTTCTCCATAAGCCTACAATCACTGATCCTAAAAATTCCTCCAAATAATTATACTATGGTCAGACTTCTGTCTGAGCTAGCATAAAAACAAAACTTTAAAGTGTGCATAAACTGACATACAATTGCTGGGAGTATAAACTGGTCAAATATCTTTGCAGGCAATCAGACAATATTTATGAGAATATTAAATATGTGCATACTTAGGTGAAGCAATTCCACCTCTGCAGAAGTAACACATATGCACAAGGGTACTGTAGGATTCATCTACTTCATCACTGTAAGATATAAACACCTATCAATAAACTACTGGGAAAGTGCATCTATGCATCCAGTCACCTACACAGAGGTACAAACATGGAATGATCACCAGTATGAATTACTAGATCAAGTAAGTAAGGTGCAGAAGAGGGCTGAGGAGATGGCTCAGTCCCCATGCAATCCTCAGTAGCTGTGCCTGTAACCCCGGTGCTGGGGGTAGAGAAACATGAAGACCTCCAGGGTTCAGTCAGTCAGTGAGCTCCAGTGTCCATGAGTGAGCCTGTCTCAAAAAGCAAAGCGAAGCAGACACCACACGTCTGACACTCCACACACCTGCATACCCAGATGTACACCCACCCCGCATGCACACAGACACACATGTGCAGGCACACATACAAGTATAGAAAACTAAATATAGTTTATTGCTATTTGTATTTAAGAGAAGAGATTTGTATTTTCAGTATATTCAGATCTATGCTTGCAACTGTAAAAATATACAAGAAACAGGTTAATAGTGGCTGCCCTTTTGAGTTATGCATGCACATCCTTTCAGTGCATAAAAACCAGCTAAAACAATTTCCAGCTGGGTCTGGTTACCCATGTCTGTAATCCAGCATTTGGGGAGGCTGTAGCAGCAGGATTAGAGTACAGAGCCAGCCTCAACAACACAGGAGTTCAAGAACTTCTCTTTAAAAATGAAACAAAATTTTATAAATTGCTAGTTCAAAACTGAGTTAGCACATGGTAACTTTCTTTCTGCTGGTAGCAGTAACTATCCATTTAAAGATTTAGGCTTTGCCGAATTGATTATCTTAGTAGCATCTTATTTAGAAATTCTGAAACGTAATATAAGTTCAATATGAACTTTCTAAATGAATACCGTTATCAAGAATAGATCTAAGTTAAAGTAGATTGAAATAAATTTTATTTATTCTGTGAGAGCAACTCTTAAGTTTGTCATATAAAAAACACAGTGTCAATAACTCATAGACGCCTATAATGGAGTAAGCCAAGAGTATCACTAACTCTCAGGATAAATATGTAGAATTTTAATATATTATTGGGACAGGATAATAACCAGAGGGGAAAAAAAACGGCGTTTCCTATGTCTATTCTCCTCTTGGAAAAAGTCTGTCTGTTTGTCTCTCTCTCTCTCTCTCTCTCTCTCTCTCTCTCTCACACACACACACACACACACACACACACACACACAAGCACACGCACATTCTCTCTCTCTCACACACACACACACACACACAGAGGCACGAACATGCACGCACGCGCACACACGCTCAACAGCTCACAGTGTCCCCCTCTATTACTATAAAGATATATAATTAAACAGTTTCGATGAAAATACACTTTCAAGTCTCAAGTAGTATTTACCAACTAAACTACTAAGTCATTCTGTGTCACAGGCAGGAAGAAAAGCTAGCTCAACAAAGCAAAGGCACCAAGAGACGGATCCCCGAGCAACTCCACACCATATGGCAAGGCAAGCCTCCCATTAGACAGTTATAACTTGGTAGCTGATTAATATCAATGCTTATTAGACAGCCTCTCCGGCCCCTGCCTTAGAACAGAAGGAAATCTGTTGTCTGCAATGCCTTTCATCTAGGAAACCTGAAAGCATCCTGGTAATGGACAATCTGTGAATTGAGAAGGATGTCCTATTCTGGAAGTTGTTTACCGGGTTTGGAAGCTCAACCTCCCCGTGACCCGGCACTGCACTACAGGGCAGCCGTCTCAGGGCTGCTGGCTGCCCTCGCCCCTTCCTCCCACGCGTATTTGCCCCAGGCCCGCTGGCCCCGCTTACCGGTGGGCGCGCTGTCCAGGATACGCAGGTCGTAGGCCCCTGAGCAGCGGTAGTTGGCGGCCGTGCCGTTGTCCCACACCACCACGACCTCCTCCGGACTCTCGAAGCTCCGTACAGTGCCTACATGGCCCTCGCCGCCGTCCTGCTTGCCCCACTTCCAGTCCGGGCCGCGCACTACGCGGGCGCCGACCCCCTCCACCATCACTCGGTTGTTGCGGGAGTTACTCATTGGGGCCCGGACGGTGGGCGCCGCCGCCGGCGGGGGAATCGTGAGAGAACTGGGCCCGGGCCGCACTCTGGACGCCGGCGGGGGCGGCAGCGAGCCCCGCGGGCCGTGGGGCCGACTTACCGGGGCGGCGGCGGCGCGGTCCACGAGCAGCCTTTCGCCCGGGCCGGGCCGTGGCCGTCGCGGCCCCCGCTCCGACTGGAGGCCCGCCCGCGGAGGCTCGCAGGCGGCGGATTGCAGGCCGAGGGCGAGCGGCCGTGGGCGGGGGCTCTGCCGCTTGCCCCGGACTCCCCGGCCGGGCTACAGCGACGGCCGCCAGCAAACCTCGCTCTCCCCCGGCCAGGAGCGCGGAGGGCCGGGGGAGGCTCGCCCCGGTGCAGGGGCGAGCGCAGCGGGAGGCCAGGCGAGCCGCCGGCCCTCAGCGGCCCCCGGCCGCTCACTCGGGCCTGGACGCCCGGGAGCCGGCTCCGCGATGGGCAGCGGCGCTAGCGGCCGGCGAGCGGCCGGAGCCGGGGCCCCGGGGCCCGCTTCCCTCAGCCCCCGCGCACGCCGCCGCGCTCCGCCCCGCCACCGAGTCCCCGCCGGGCGAGAGCGGCTCCACATCCGGGTACAGCCGCGTCCAGGCCCGAGCGGCGCCTCGTGAGGAACTGCGAGGTGCTCCTCAGCGACAACGGGATGGGAAGGGTTTGGGGGAGTCGCGCGATCCAGGAAAAGGGGGAAGGAAACGGATCGCTAAGCGTCCCCGGGACGCCGAGGGAGTGCGCATGCGCACGGTCAGGCACTCGGCGACTGAAAGCTCCTCCTCCGTCTGGAGGAGTCCCTGGAGTGACTCGGATGGTACGGTGCTTCCCCATTGGCTGGGAGGAAGAAGGGCTGGAAATGGGGCTAAAGGAAGAGTGAGAGGAATGAGAAACAGGTTGCTGTTCTGCTAACGTCAGAGTTGATGATCCCCGGTGTACTGGGTGTGAATTGAGGATTGCACACTCTTTTAGGCTTCTTTTCCAACGAGAGCGGGAATAGGGCATATGACAGCACAGATTAAAGGTGACTTGCATTCCTTGTACAAATGACAAATATTTTAAACCACAGTGGGTGACTGGTAGTGTGTTTTTAAGACTTCTGAAAGATGTGCCTGGACTTAATGCGACCAGGATAATAAGCAGACACCCTCTCCATATTATGATTATATTTACTATGACATATTTAAATTGGTTTTTGGAAGTGGATGATAGGGATGGAACCTAGGGTCTTTCTCATGCTAAGCACATACATGTTCTACCATTAACACTCCCAGACTCTGGACTTTTACTTTTAATGCCATATCGTCAGGGATTTTGTTTGAAACAGAATTTCTCTATGTACTTCAGTCTGGTGTTAATCTGGAGACTCGCTGCCTCAGCTCTCAGGTTGCACCGCCACACCCAAGTAACCATACAACATTTTAATTCCAGCATTTTATTTTCCAAACATCATTACACACCTGAAATGCAGCATTTGGGAAACTGTGCAAGCATATGGTAGCCTAGGCTACATAGTGAGACTTTGTCTCAAAAACCAAACAGATAAAATCAAGAATTTTACTTTATCTTAAATGAATAGCTCCATTTTCTTACACTGAAAAGGCATTTAAAAAGGTAATCTTAGTTAGTGGATTAGTGGGTGTCTTTAGGGAAGAGTGTTTTTTTTAAATCAGGTTTTAATATATATTTTGTATTGAATATTTTCTTTATTTACATTTCAAATGTTTTCCCCTTTCCAGGTCTCCCCTTTGGAAATCCCCTATCCCATCTGCCTCTATGAGGGTGCTCCCCCACCCAACCACACACCCACCCACTCCTGTCTTCCCTCCCTGGCATTCCCCTACACTGGAGCATCCAATACCCTCAGGCCCAAGGGCCTCTCATACTCTGACACATATGGGTCCCTCCATCTTTAGTTGATATTCTAGTCCCCCAGAGCTCCAAAGGGTTTGGCCTGTTGACACTGTTTCTCCCTCCATGGGGCTGCAAATCTCCTCAGCTCTTTTAGTTCCTTCTCCAACTCCTCCATCAGGGACCCTGAGCTCAGTCCAATGGTTGGCTGCAAGCATCCTCCTCTGTATTTGTTGGCTGTGGCTGAGCCTCTCAGGAGACAGCCATATCAGGCTTCCATCAGCAAGCGCTTCCCAGCATCCACAATAGCATCCCAGTTTGGTGGCTGATTATGGGATAGATCCCCAGGTGGGGCAACCTCTGGATGACCTTTCCTTCAGCCTCTGCTCCACACTTTGTCTCCATATTTCCTCCCATGAGTATTTTCTTCAATCTTCTAAGAAGGTCTGAAGCACCTACACTTTGGTCTTCCTTCTTCTTGAGCTTCATTTGGTCTGTGAATTGTATCTTGGGTATTTCAAGCTTTTGGGATGATATCCACTTATCAGTGAGTGTATACCATGGGTGTTCTTTTCTGACAGATGCTATTTTCTAGTTCCATCCATTTGCCTAATAATTTAATGAATTCGTTGTTTTTAATAGCTGAATAGTACTCCATTGTGTAAATGTACATTTACTGTATCCATTCCTCTATTGAAGGACATCTGGGTTCTTTCCAGCTTCTGGCTATTTTAAATAAGGCTGTTATGAATATAGTGGACCATGTGTTCTTATTACATGTTGGAGCATCATCTGGGTATAGTCCTCAGGTAGTACTATGTCCAATTTTCTGAGGAACCACCAGACTGATTTCCAGAGTGGTTGTACCAGCTTGCAATCCCACCAGCAATGGAGGAGTATTCCTCTTTCTCCACATCCTCACCAGCATCTGATATCACATGAATTGTTGATCTGAGCCATTCTGGCTGGTGTGAGGTGGAACCTCAGGGTTGTTTGGATTTGCATTTCCCTGATGACTAAGGATGTTGAACCTTTCTTTGGATGCTTCTCAGCCATTTGATATTCATCAGATAAGGATTCTCTCTTTAGCTCTGTTCCCCATTTTTAAAATAGGGTTATTTGGTTCTCTGGAATCTGACGTCTTGTGTTCTTTGTATATAGGATATTAGCCCTCTATTGAATGTAGGATTGGTAAAGATCTCTTCCCAATCTGTTGGTTGCCATTTTGTCCTATTGACAGTGTCCTTTGCCTTACAGAAGCTTTGCAATTTTATGAGGTCCCATTTGTCAATTCTTGATCTTACATCATAAGCCACTGGTGTTCTGTTCAGGAAAATTTCCCCTGTGCCCATGTCTTCAAGGCTTTTCTCTACTTTTTCTTCTATTAGTTTCAGTGTATCTTGTTTTATGTGGAGGTCCTTGATCCACTTGTACTTTAGCTTTGTACAAGGAGATAAGAATGGATCAATTTCAAGCCGGGAGTGGTGGCACACGCCTTTAATCCCAGCACTTGGGAGGCAGAGGAAGGCGGATTTCTGAGTTCGAGGACAGCCTGGTGTACAGAGTGAGTTCCAGGACAGCCAGAGCTATACAGAGAAACCCTGTCTCAAAAAACAAAACAAAACAAAAACAAAAAACAAAAAGAATGGATCGATTTGCATTTTTCTATATGCTGGCTGCCAGTTGAACCATCACCATTTGTTGAAAATGCTGTCTTTTGCCACTGGATGGTTTAGCTCCTTTGTCAAAGATCAAGTGACCATAGGTGTGTGGGCTCATTTCTGGATCTTCAATTCTATTTCATTGATCTATCTGCCTGTCTCTATACCAATACTATGCAATTTTTATCACTATTGCTCTGTAATACAGCATGAGGTCAGGGATGGTGATTCCCCCAGAATTTCTTTTATTGCTGAGAACAGTTTTCACTATCCTGGGTGTTTTGTTATCCCAAATGAATTTGCAAATTGCTCTTTCTAACTTTATGAGGAATTGAGTTGAAATTTTGATGGGGATTGCATTGAAATCTGTAGATTTCTTCTGGCAAGATGGCCATTTTTACTATAATAATCCTGCCAATCCATGAGCATGGGAGATTGAAAATGGCTTTTTAAGACTCATAGAGTCTAAGCTAGCCTCAAACTCCCTTTAAAAAAAATGCTGTGTTCCACATTGTGCATGTTTCCCTATAAAACAGACATTATAAAACAATAGTTCAAATCTCTAAACAAGTTTTCATGCTCTCTTCTCTCAACTTAGATTACTCCTGCATCCCTAGGTATTTACGTTGGTACCTTCTAGAATCGATATGAATCATCTGGAAGTTACTATATCATGTATGGGTCTGTCATGTTTATAACACATACATAAGTTTATCTTCCATTCTTTAAGGAAATTGGTGCCATTTAAAACTTAAGAGATTTCTACTCTTCTGACCACAGGTAAGATAAATCAATCCTTGCTGGGCATGATCACACATCCCTTTAGTCAAAGCATTCTGTAGGCTGAAGCAGGTGAATGCTTTACTCCATATAGTGATTCAGGGTTTCATGTTGTTCATACACCATCCCCTAAGATGGATAATGGAGAGAGGGAGAAGATAGAGAACAAGAACTCTTAAGGTCCTTACTCCAAACGCTGCAGTCCATCATCTAGAACTCAGGTCCACATGCTTGAGAGAGAGAGAAAATGTAGCCTAGCTGAGTTCTTACTATTCACTTTTGAAAATTGAAATCACTCTTAAGTAGTCAAACAGCAGAAATTTAATATAGCAAATTAACTGCAAAAAGTGTTGGAAGAGCTGCAGAAGTGAAGAGACAGCAATAAACTATCAAGTGCTTGGTACTAGAGAAGCAAAAGAGGGTGTGGTATAGGAACCACGTGGCTACCACTGAAGCTGACTGAGTAGCTTCTGCTGTTGTTAGAACTATGAGTATTTTGCAGCCAGCCAGGATCTCTTAGTCACACTAACACTGAGACAAGGAGTCCAATACTACCTACCACTGTCACTACCCCTGTGTGTCTCCCTTCTCTCAGGGGTCATTGGTCATTGTCCCATGAGGACAAAGGGAGCAGAGTCAACAAACAGGGTTTCTGACAGCCTGTGAGTATGACACACGGGGACCAGCTTTGGAGAGACAGGGCAACTGTACTTGGGATGAATCAAGGATTGTATAGTTTTAGGGTTCTGGGTAGGAATATCCAGGGTGGGCAAAAGTCATTGGCTGGAGGCTAAGATACTGAGATGCCTCACTAACGTGGGGCAGCAGTCCAGGAATCTAAGGTGCTAGCTGAATGGCTTCTTATGAAGAAAGGAAGGGGAACCTGTAACAGCCAGGCCATGTGACATTCTACAGTTAT
Source organism: Mus musculus (assembly GCF_000001635.26). NCBI lineage: Eukaryota > Metazoa > Chordata > Mammalia > Rodentia > Muridae > Mus > Mus musculus. The sequence goes on along the minus strand of NC_000084.6, from coordinate 10,721,076 downwards.
AGGGTATGGGGTTTGGTATCCCTCAGGTTGAGAAAAGGAAGCCTCACTGACAAAGGGAGCCTGCAGTGGAAATTTCTGGTTTCTTTGGAGACTCGGGTTATAATGACATTTTGCTGGTGTGGACAGATGAAAAAGAATGTTTTGCTAGAGCAGAAGCAGTTGAAAGGATGTTTTTCTAGGCAAACACATTAAGGGATGCATAGCATTTAGAAAGAATATAAGCCCGGTATGGTGGCGCATGCCTTTAATCCCAGCACTCGGGAGGCAGAGGCAGGCGGATTTCTGAGTTCGAGGCCAGCCTGGTCTACAGAGTGAGTTCCAGGACAGCCAGGGCTATACAGAGAAACCCTGTCTCGAAAAAACCAATAAAAGAAAGAAAGGAAGGAAGGAAGGAAGGAAGGAAGGAAGGAAGGAAGGAAGGAAGAAAATAAATAAATATGACCCCACAGATAGTGGGAGCTTGAGCATTGGTTCGCTTTGCTCCACCTCACTATTCTTCACTGCCAACATGCATGTATTGGTTCACCTTACATTGCATTGCTGAGTTTTGATTGTGGTGACTTCATAGAAACTCACCAAAAAACTTGTGTTTGGCACTTGGTTGATTGGTGAGCCCCTCAGGTTTCTTTTGGATTGAACTGTCCTTGCTGATTCATGTGTGCTGTCTATTCCAGTGCACTGGTCTGCAGCTGCTGATTCATGTTTGGTGTTTGCTACTGGATTGGACTGAGAACAATAAAGACTGGAATCACCCCAAAAACTATTTCTAAACAGATCCACTTCCCCCATATCCTAATAACCTTTCTTCTCTACTACCTCTGGTGAGTGGTGGGCTAGAGGAAAGGTTGAACCTTTATTAAAGTAGATTGTGAAAAATATATGCCTACAGGAGTTCACCATTTTGCACCAATCTCAGAAGGCCATCCAGACAATCGTAGACTTTGACCTTAATTAGCAGGGAAATATACCCCTACCAGAGACAGGGCTTGTGAATACAGGACATACCTGATCCTGCAGCTGCTAGAACTGGCTTGCCTGTGTAGGTGGTACATAGAAACTGCCAAAATCTCCCTGTATTAGTTTTCTTTCTCCTGCTGCAATCTCCATGACTAAAGTGACTTACAGAAGAAAGGGTTGTCTGGGCTTACAGGACATCTTGAAAGCAAGTGGGACATGGAGATTAGAAATGGACACTGAGAGAGAGCTGAGGGTTCTCATCGCAAGCAGGAAACATAAACTGATTTTGAAGTGACACAAATCTTTAAACTTGGAAAGCCTACTTCCAGTGACATTTCTCCTCCAACAAAGCCACAACTCCTAGCCACCCCAAACAACACCACCAACTGGAGAGCAAGGATTCAGATCCAAGACTGGGGAGGGAAGCACATACAGACCTCTACTGCTCTAACAGAAGCAAGATGAAACTTGGTTTCTCTCTCCTTCCTTCTCTGGCAATTAACAAAAGGAGCCTACTATATCAGGTGTTCAGCAGTATTGTGACCATTCTACCAAACTTAAACTTCCGGGCTGGTGAGATGGCTCAGTGGGTAAGAGCACCCGACTGCTCTTCCAAAGGTCCGGAGTTCAAATCCCAGCAACTACATGGTGGCTCACAACCATCCGGAACCAGATCTGACTCCCTCTTCTGGAGTGTCTGAAGACAGCTACAGTGTCAAAAAAGAAAAGAAAAGGACTCAGCCAAATTTAAGAAAAATATTAAACAAATTTTCCATGATCCCTTTAAGCCTCCAAGAGGCCATGAATTATGAACCAAAAAACTTAAACTTCCATATAATCAAAGTAACATCATTGAACATTCTTCCCAGTGAAGAGTATGGGAGCAGAGTCTAAGACTCCTGAACTCCCAGCTCCCTGATGCTCACTTCCTGTGTACTCTGCTTGGTGACTGTATTACTGAGGGTTCTCTAGAGGAACTGCTAGAATGAATACACATACACATACAAATACATATCCATGAAAGGGATTATTAGGATGGCTTAATCCCAACAATGGTTGCCTACGAAAGGAAGGTCCAAAGATCCAATAATTATCAGTCCCATGAGGCTGGATATCTCAATTGGTCTTCAGTGCACAACAGAATAATGAAGAAATTGCTCTAATGGCATTGGAGGAATGGACTTGCTAGCTAGGAGGGTGAGAGCAAGCAGGCAAAGAACAAAAGCTTCCTTCTTCTATGACCTATGATTTGGAGAAAGAGCATCTTCAGGTCAATAGCTGTGATAGCTGGAGCTGCATAATAATGGGCTTCAGTGATGGAGCCACATTTAAAAAGCAGCTACAACTGACTCACCATCTGAGTCAACCCAAAGTCATACCCAAGTCATCCTCCTGTGCAGTCTAATGGGCAACTTAAGCAGGAAGGTGGCAGGAGCCACCATCCCCTATGATTCATGTCTTTGATGGTGGCACTTTCTTCACTTCTCCCAAGTATATGATATCACTTGTGACTTGTTTCAAGGGAAGAAAAGATAGCTAAAAGACTCTTATTTGAACTTTATTACTAAAATATCTCACTCACAAATCAGGTCAGTATGTCAATTACTCTGATATCCAAGTATGTCTATTCCAACTGCATATTCTTTCAGAAGCCAGAGAAGTTGCCTGTCACTCAGGTTGTTGGGAAGCTGAGGCCTGAAGAGCACTTGAACCCAAGAACTCAAGGCCAGTCTGAGCCATGCAGTAAGACCCCGTGTGGTGGTTGGAATGAGAATGGTCCCCGTAAGTTCATGTGTTTGAATGCATGGTCCTCAGTTAGTGAAATTGTTTGAAAAGTATTAGGAGATGTGGCCTTGTTGAAGGAGGTGTCACTGAGAATGAGCCTTGAAGTTTGAAAAGCCCATGCCAGACTCAGTCAGTTTCTCTGTCCTTCTCTGCCTGCATCTTGTAGATCAGATGTAAGCCTCTGGCTGCTGCAAGCCTCCGGCAGGCAGCTGCACACCACCATTTTTCCTGCCTACTGCCACACTCCCCACAATGATGATCAGGGCCTAACCCAATCAAATGCTTCCTTTTATAAGTTACCTTTGTCGTGATGTTTCATCATAGCAATAGAATAAATACCCAGTCTTAAAATAAAACAATCAGAAACTCTCAGAAAGTAAAGGAGTAATTATTGGTTGGTTCCCTAGAATTACTGTATTGTACTGGAGTCAAAACTAGGTTAATCATAACTTCCTAAGCTACCTCTGACCCACAGGCATTAGCATCCTCATTTCCAGTAGGTAGGGATTCTTCTGAGGAAAATCTCCTTTCCTTTGTGTCCTTTTTGGGGCCGGGGGATGCTTTGTTTTGTTTTGGAGAAGAAGGAAGAGAATCACAGGATAGACACAACTATGTGACATGGTCCTTCTCTTGGGGAGCTGTCTGTCAGCTTATGTCCAGAGACTAGCTGAAGGCCTCTAAATATGGCTCAAGTCAGATCTGTGCTTACCAAAGTTGGAGTTTTTCTGATTCCACAGATCAAAAATTACTTAAATAAGGTACATATCTACTTCATTCACTGTAATTAATAGCCCCAACCCCAATATTGGAGCCTTAATGATGTCTTACACTGATTGGCTAATTGACCCTGGCACTTCCCCCTACCCTTCTAAAGTTTTGTGTGACATAATAATTACCCTTTTTTGATTTTGGTTTTATTGTGCTTGTTCACACATGGAATCCAGGGCTTCACTTATCTGGCCAGGTGCTCTACAAAAAGCTGCACATTTATCTCTGACAGACTACTTTTAAGGTTGATTTTAGATTGTCATACTGTCTTGTTGATTTGTTTTGTTTTGGGGGTGGCTTGTGTGCTTGGCTATTTGGTTTATGTTTTGAGACAGGATCTAACTGCTAATCCCAGACTGACCTCTAACTCATAATCCTCCTGTCTCAGCCTTTCAAGTGCTGTGACTATTGGCACATGCCACCAGGCCTGATTAGATAGCCATTTTGTAACTTGAAACTGAATATAATCCTAACTGATTCAAATGTTTTTGCCTTCAGATGTTTTTTGTTTGTTTGGTTGGTTTTTTTTTTTTTTTTTCCCAAGACAGGGTTTCTCTGTATAGTCTGGCTGTCCTGGAACTCACTCTGTAGACCAGGCTGGCCTTGAACTCAGAAATCTGCCTGCCTGTGCCTCCCAAGTGCTGGGATTAAAGGCATGCACCACCACTGCCCCACATCTTCAGAAGTTTTGTCTGCACGTATCCCTGTGCACATGTGTGGCCAGTGTTTTTGGAGGCCAGGTGAGGATATTGGATCACCTGGGACTAGAATTACACAGTTATGAGCTATCATGTGGATGCTGGGAACTTAAAGCAGATGTTCTAGAAGAGCAGTCAGTGCTATTTATTAATTGCTGAGCCATCTTTCCAGTCCCTGTTTCAAATTCTTAATATATTATCATATGTATTAATATATTATTTCAGAAATGCATTCTTTGGTGATTTCCTTTCTCTTCATTCCTAAAGTTATTTTATTTAAACAATAAAGATCTTTTTGTGTGGTTGGAATTTTATTTTAAAAGATAGAAAATTTTATTTAAATTGGCTTAAATGAATCCTTTTAATCATCTAAAAAGAAAAAGAAACACTTTTGAATGCTGGACAGTGGTGGCACACACCTTTAATCCTAGCACTTTGGAGGCAGCCAGATCTCTGAGTTCCAGACCAGCCTGGTCTACAGAGTAAGTTCCAGGACAGCCAGAACTACATAGAAACCCTGTCTTGAAAAGCAAACAAAACCTCTTGGAAATTCTGATGCATGCGTGTTGATTTTAGAGTCTAGGCAACATCTCTAGGACAAAGGTTCTTCAGTCCTCAGTTGTGCCTTTCCTTATCTTGGCTTCCTGTGTGCGCACTCTCATCCTTACCGTAGAAGCTCCAGGAAGCAAGGGAGGTTCTTTCCCTACAATCTCAGCAGCAGTATCTTTTTGGCATGATGAATCTAAAGAGATTGTGCACATCTGGTTTAATCAAACTCCGGGATCACAACAGGCATGGGCTTCATGTCTTCTTTTAAGTTGGATGTGAGGTTACCTCTACCCCCAAACACCTGATTTAAGAGCAGATACAAGGAGAGCAAGTCAAATGTTCAAGAATGAACTATTGGAAGAGGAACAATTAGGTCAGAACATGCCACGCAATACCTAAGCTGGAATGGTTTGCATCCCCAAGCAGGTTGGCAAAACCATCTGAGGTTTGTGATAGTGTCAACTGTTGGAGCAAAATGAGTGGAGTGAGCAATGGAGTCAGAGACTTTGTTTCTAGTTTGGTGTTCCCTCTATAGCTTCAACAAATCACCTAACTTCCTGGTCTCCAACTACTTCACATGCAAGACAGGGGTTAGAGGTGGACTGCAGGGTTAGAGGTGGACTGCAGGGTTGGGGGTGGACTGCGGGGTTGGGGTGGGCTGCAGGGTTAGGAGTGGACTGCAGACTTAGGGGTAGGCTGCAGGTTTAGCGATGGAATGCAGGGCTAGGGGTAGAATGCAGAGTTAGAGGTGTATTGGGAAATGCTGTATTGGGAAATGAACATGAGTCTTTAGGAACCACAAGGGAAATGTTATAATTTTAAAATATTTGTGCATCGGGTTACAAAATCTCCAGGGGTTTTAAGTGAAGTGAGGACCCATTACATGGACTGGGGTCATACACTGAGTAAAGAAAAGAGCATAAACTGAACACCATTCCCTCCTACCTCCCTCAACTCTCTTCTCTGTTCTGCTCTCTCTCTCCCCTTTTCCCATCTCCCTCTTTTCTGAATCCTGGCTTAGATACTGGCCCCCTCAAGTGCCTGCCACCACCCCTGCCCTTCTCATCAGGAACTGTGTTCTCTCACTGTGAGCCAGAATAGATTTTTTTCCCTTAAGTTATCTTCATAGACATTTTGTCACAGCAATAAGAAAACTACTGCACCGTGACTGGAACTTGCTGTGTGAACCAGGTTGGCCTCCAACCTGTTCCCCTTGCTTCTGCCTCCCAAGTTGGGATTGTAGAACTGCGTCACTGCGCCTGATCACTGCTGATATGTTGCTCTGGGGCGTCACAGCATCTAGTACTTGAGTAATAGATTTCCACTGCTAAAAATTTTGCCTAACTTAAAAGTATTTTTTCATAGCAACACAAGTAGACCAAGCCACCATCTCCTTTACAAACAAGGCCCCAATTTTGTTGAGACTTCATATACCCTGTTGAGCCATGTGCCTGACTAAAGACAGACTTGCTCAAAAATCTCATAAAGGTAGTGTGGCCCATTCTACAGAGTTAGGTATAAGCAGGTCATTGAGCGAGGCATCTGAGATCACTCCCTCAGACAGGTGACAGTCCCTTCTAATACCTGCCCTTTCTACCTGCCTGCAATACAATTAAAGGACTGGAAGAGTCATGAAAGAAGCCACAAGACCATATGTTAAGCAATAGAAAATGGCATCTTGGGACACTGAAGACATTCTTTGACTTGCCACCAACACCCTATATTACCTGCCTTCACATGAAATAAAAACAGGGCCCTATCTTGTTCAACCCCCTTGTGTAAGCTGTATGCAATGCCACAATATTTTTTCTTGATATTTAGATATTATTTAGAAGGCAGATAGACCAATAAGTACATGGGGACATATGATTAGGAATAGATTTATAAAATTATAAAGACTTGAGCTTCTTTAATAAGAAACATTCAGGGTAACAAGACAGACAAATAGATGAAAGTACCATAGAATGAAAATGAATGATAAGACTATATCAATTGTTTCTTTATAAACCACAGATACAGTAATTTCACACTTGTTTATTGTCTCTCAGTCTCTGTGAATCAAGACTCCAGATATGATTAGCTGGGCCTTCTGCTCAGAAGTCCTACAAGGCTGTAGTCAAGCATGCCGCTCATAGCTGTAGTGGAATCTGAAGTTTGAGGTCCTCTTCCAAGCTCACAAGGTTATTTACAAAATTAATTGGTACTCATGGCAGCTGATTCTTCAAGGCCAGCAGTCAAGCCTCTGACTTCTTCTACTCCTGATCTAGATCTCTTCCTTAAAGGACTCAATTGATTAGATCAGATCTGCCCAAGATAATCTTCCTTTTGATAACTCAAAGTCAACTGACTAGAGACCTTCAATTACACCTGCAAAATCCCTTTTACCTTTGTCATATGAAGTAATAGTCATCAGAGTGATACTCCATCATAGTCGCATATCCTGACCCCCTCGTCCAGGGGAGGGGATGAAGCAGAACGGTATGTACCAGAGAATGAAATGAGAATGGCCCCACCGGTTCATATGTTTGAATACTTAATCCCCAGTTGGTGGAACTACTTGGGAAGGATTAGGAGATGTGGCCACTGGTGGGGTGAGCATTGAGGGTTCAAAAGCCCATGTCATTTCCAATGTGCCCCTTTATGTGCACTGTTTACAGATCAGGATGTGAGTTCCCAGCTGCCCCGCCACTGTGCTTTTGCCCCATCATCATGGATTATAATTCTCTAAATCAGCGGTTTCCAACCTGTGGTCGAAATCCCTCTGGGGATTGCATATCACATATCCTGCATAGCAAGCATTTATAGTATGATTAATAACAGTAGCAAAATTTCAGTTATGAAGTAGCAACAAAGTAATTTTATGATTGGGGGTTACAACATGAGGAAATGTACTAAGGGGTCACAGTGTTGGGAAGGTTGAGAACCACGGGTCTAAACCATAAGCTGAATTAGATGCTGTCTTTTATAAGTTGTCTTGATCATGCTATTCTGTTATAGCAATAGGAAAGTAAGACACCTTGTGAGGGTACAGTGATTTTTGAGGCAGGAAAGGACATTGCTTCCACCTGGGTTGCAGTTCCAAGTCTCCTTTCCAAGGACTATATCCACTCAGTCACATAGTGTGTGTACAGCTAAGCCCAGGGAAATCCAATTTAGAAGAGTTGCCTTGCTTAAGAATGATATGACATTGCATATGTATTATCCCACAAGTCAGGAAGCAAAGACAAAAGTATTGCTATCTTCCAAATTCCAGGACAGTCAGGGCAGGCAGGAGGGTGGATAAGAGATGTCTCAGTGGTTAAGAGCACAAACTGCTCTTCCAGAGGTCCTGAGTTCAATTTCCAGCAATCACATGGAGGCTCACAACCATCTGCAATGCGATCTGATGCCCTCTTTTGGTGTGTCTGAAAACAGCTATAGTGTATTCATCATACATGTAAAATTAATAAATAAAATCTTTTAAAAGAAAAAAAGAAAGAAAATTGCTTCTTTGCATGAAGTGGAACTAGAGGAATTAAGCTGTAGCTCTGAGAATATCTGTGTCTTAGTCACTGTATTTATAATCTGTATCTTCCTTCCTTCCTTCCTTCCTTCCTTCCTTCCTTCCTTCCTTCCTTCCTTCCTTCCTTCTTTCCTTCCTTCCCTGCCTCATAAAAAGCATGTCCTTGGCTTTTTTCCTGGGGAAAGAGCATCATTCTCTGCTTCTCTCTTTCCCTCACCCCTGCTAAGCCATTAATCCTCTCCACACAAAGGTATTCCCAAATGATGACAGTCACCTTGGAGGAAGGAGGGACAATTTTTCTCCCTATTATGGATACAGCTTGGCTCTGAATCTAATAAACAAATTAGTGTTGAGAGAAGCCATGCACACATTTCTACTTAAGACTCCAAACATCAGTATGAATGTACAGACTGGAGTGAGGTCCAAGGCCCCAGACTCAGCTGACCGACCCTTCTTCTCTGAGCCTCCTGGGCCACATAGGCAGCCTTTCTCTCATCCTTTCTCTCCATAGTTTAACTCCTCTCACCTTGGGGATTTTTCATCCTCAGTTCTTAGAGTAGAGTGAATCTATAGTATATATGTTAAGCTGTATGTCTATATGTAGTGTATGCCTATGATGAATAGTCTGTAGTTTATGTCTAAAGTTAGACAGGCTGAGGCAGGAGAACTACTATGAGTTCAAAGCCAGTAAGGGTTTCATAGTAAGATTGTTTTTTGGTTTTGTTTTATTAAGGATTTATTTGTTTTATATATGAGTGTTCTATCTGCATGTACACTTGCATGCCAGAAGAGGGCATCAAATAGATGGTCATGAGCCACCATGTGGTTTCTGAGAATTGAACTCAGGACTGCTGAGCCATCTCTCCAGACCCAGTAAGACAAAAAAAAAAAAAAAAAAAAAAAAAAAAAGGTCGTGCCTGTCAGTCCAAATCATAGTGCTCGTGTTAGGACTGTGATTAGAACAATAAGATTCAGAGCTAAAATTGGAGGTCACTGTATTTTACTAACAAAAAACATATTAATTTAAAGACACTTGTTATTTCTCATAATAGCATGTACAAGACTACAGGCTATTTTAAATTGAGTAAAACCTGATTTGTTTTCATCGTCTGCTTCTGCTTCTCTGTTCTGGAATTCTCTGTAAATACAAACAAATACAAATAAGCTCTTCTTTACTGGATTTTGTTGCTGATTTGTTACAGACCCGAGAAGGGTTAAGATATAGGATGCACCCTATTGCAAATAGAAAACCATTGCTAAGAGATGTCACTCTTCCTCGTAAACCCTCAGAGAACTCATATGAGAGTTCAGAAATTCATCTTGAGCTACTTCATATATTCACATGGATGCAGATTGAAACAATTGCAGATATATGGATAGTATACATGTATATGTAGCTGAGTTCACAGTATCACTAAAGGCAGTGATACTCCAATGACATTGGTTATATCATTTTTGATTTTAAAAAAGAAAGAATGCTGGGCAGTTGTGGTGCACGCCTTTAATCCCAGCACTTGGGAGGCAGAGGCAGGTGGATTTCTGAGTTTGAGGCCAGCCTGGTCTACAAAGTGAGTTCCAGGACAGCCAGGGCTACACAGAGAAACCCTGTCTTGAACAAAATCTAAAAAGGAAAGAATGAACCATGGCTCTTTAGAGAAGTAGCTAGCTTAAGGTATTGGACAGGGGAATAGCCAAATAAGCAGTACTAGAAATAATCCCTTGTGGGTCTAGACAGTAAGGAATTTCGTAAACAACAGTGTGTAGCCAAAATGAAAGAGCTTCAGTGGCCAAAGCCCAAAGCAAGGGTGCCAAGATGCCAAATATGAAGACTTGCATCCCATCCCTAGAACCCACATGGTGGAAGAAGAAAACCTGCTCCTGCAAGTCATCTTGTAACCTCCATATGCATACCTTTCCATGGGAGCAACCACACACACACACACACACACACACACACACACACACCACACTTACTCACTCAAGCAGTCAATGTAATGAAACTTTAAAAAAAAATGTGCTTGGGGACTATAGTCCAACTATAATTAAGTAAATACACTTGAATATATATATATATATATTAATTACAGGTATGGGCCACCATGTCCAGCAATACATATACATACATATATATACACACAGAATCAGTACACATATATGTATACATATATACACATACATGCACACACACATACATATATACATATACACACACACACATATATGTATATATGTTGGGCATGGTGGCCCATACCTATAATTCCAGCACTGAATTCCAAGTCAGCTTTGACCACAGAAGGGAATCATGTCTTGAAAACAAAGCAAAACAAAAGTGCAAAAGTTAGGCTCTAAGCGACTTGCAGCTTTCAGTATGTGTCTGATTTTCTGCTCCCCCCCCCCCAGTTCTGGGCATTAAAACCTGGCTGTCATATATGTAACCCCCTGTATCTTCATCATTGATAAAACCTGATACATATGTAGTTGCCCCTGAACATAGGGACTCCTTGACAAGAACAAAGCTATGGAGATGAGCCAAGAAAGTCTGTTGGAAGACACTGAACAAGAGTAAGTCTATCAGAAACCATTCAATAGTGCGGCCTACATACCTGTTTAGCCACAGACTTACTCACTCATCTTTTCTCCATTGTAAGCAAGGAGTTCAGTCATCTCACAAATAGTATTTGTGCACCACCACCAGAAAGGTCTTTAAAAGAAACCAAAGGTCAAGAATCCAAAGCCCCAATTCCCTCCCCCTCCAGACTGGCTGTATGGCACAGAAAGAGGAGAAAGCACCTGGAATGTGGAGATGAGTATTTAGGCCAGGCTAAACATAACTCACTAAACCCAGGGAGCTGCACAGAATCCCAGAAGGGAAGTACTACTAACATTCTGCTACCCTTGGTGAGGCCACAGATGCATTCAAGCCTGTGCCTCACTGTGAGCTTTGTGCATTTCTCCACAGTTGGAGACATAGCTCACTGATAAAGCACATACATACTATGAACAAGGCCACACACTCAGTCCTCAGCACCTGAAACTGAAACCAAAGCAAAAATTCTCAAATCCCATCCTCGAAGATATGGGAATTGATGAGTTAGTGTCCTATGAAATCTAGGAATAGTGCTTATAGACTATTATTAAGGGACATGGCATAGACTTGCCTCAGTCTTCCTTGTTTTATATATTCTGTACAGGGTGCTCATAGAACTCCACTCACATAACCTCACCTTCACAGATCTTACCAGACAGCAAAGACATTTCTTCAAAGTTTAGAAGACAGGGTACTTCTGTGGTTTAGCTTTAACCTTGAAACAATATTAACTAATACAGTTCTCTTTGTCCTTTGTTATCATTTGCATGTGATACAAAAACATGATACAAAATTTAAAAGGTATAAAAAAGGTATTTAATGACAAGTCAATTATGTTTTTCATATCTAGCTGCCTATTTTCACTCTTTGGAATCATCCATTCTTTTCTCTTTTGTATTTATCTGGAGTTATATATACTTACATGTATATAATATATGCTACGTTTTATATATATATATATATATATATATATATATAATGTATGCTATATTATATATGCTGTAAATATATAATATGCTATATTATATAATATATGCCATATAACATATAGTATATATAATATGTAAAATATATAGCATATATCAACATATTATATATTTCAAATATTGTTATAAATAATATATGTGCTATATGTATTTTTTATATTATATTATATAAATTATATGTGCTATATAGTATATAGTATATATTAAATATATGTTAAACGTAGCTTTTCTGTATTTTTATAATAGTACATAATACTGGTATATTACACAAAGTTTGCAGTGATTTTGTTCCTATTTAAACCTTGCCTTCCATTAAATCTTGGAATGTTTTGACTTTGAGTCAGCATTCAGGAGGTCGACACAGTACTGTTGCAAGACCTGGGCCAGCCAAGCCTATATAGTAAGTTTCAGGCCATCCATGGCTACTTAACAAGAAACTGCCAAATAAAATAAAATAAAGTAAAATAAAATGTTTTCAGCATTCCTGTTAGTAATATGCCTTTTTGTGTGAGATATATGTAAGTTTTAAGTTGTTGGTTTTTTTGTTGTTGTTTTGTTTTTCGAGACAGGGTTTCTCTGTGTTGCCCTGGCTGTACTGGAATTCACTCTGTAGACCAGGCTGGCCTTGAACTCAGAAATTCACCTGCCTCTGCCTCCCAAGTGCTGGGATTAAAGGTGTGCACCACCACACCCGGCTTTAAGTTATTCTTAAAAACAACTTTTAACTGTTTGACAAATGTTCACTATGGCATTAGGAAAATGGTTAAGAGCACTTGCTGCTCTTGCAGAAAACTGGAATTCACTGTCCAGTATCCACAGGCGAGGTAGTTCACAACTGTTTGCAGCTCCAGCTCAGAGGCTCGAAGGACCTCAACATGCACATGCATACAGAAAATAAAAAAATAAATCTAAACAATAAAAGTATAACAGAAAAACACTTTTTACTGGGTTCCTTATTATTGAATATTGACTGAAGAGTTGAAAGTTTTAACTTATTTAGAGATTTATTTTATGTGCTATATTTGAATATGGTATGATACCTTTGAAATTGATGTCAAAATTTTGTCCCTAATATGAGTGAGGACTTGAAGAGGTCATTGGGTTGTCAAGAGGGTTCCTCCCTTCCTGGAAGGACTCAGTTCATTCTTGAGGCAGTAAGACTTTGGTTTCATGGGACTGGGTAGGTGCTAAAGAGCAGACATTTTGCGAGCACTTCTGTTTGCCTCTTCTGCACAGCCTGCTGCCTTTCTGATGTTGGCCATGTATGAGACCCTTGTCAGATGAGGTCCTTCAACCTGGACTTCCAGTTTCCGGAAACACAGCCTCTTTCCTCTATCAGCCACTCTCACACTCTGCCTCCTCTGTAATAGCAACCACAAGCTGGGCTAACTTTTAAGTCTTCGCTTACTTATTTTCAGAAATTCTTCTCCAGTTACCTTTCACTATAGATTGTAGTTGAAAATGAGAGCTGAGGATATAACTTGATGGAGGAGCACTTTCAATATTGCATGGGACTGTGGGCTCAATCCCCAGAACCACACACACACACACACACACACACACACACACAGAGGAAAAACAATAAAAACCAGGAGCTCAAGAACAAATCAAAAAGCAGGATCATTGTCATCATGGGTCCTGCTCTGCAACACTGGGGAAGAAGGCAGAGTCTCCTGTAGCCCAGGCTGGTCTCTTAACTACTTTCAGTGAAAGTAGTGAACTCTGCTACTGTCATGAATCATAATGTAAATATCTGATATACAGGATATTGGATATGCCACCCCTGTGAAAGGGTCGTTCTACCACCAAAGTGGTCAAGTCCCACAGACTGAGAAGTGCTGGTCTAGAGAAACAAAAACAAAACAAAGTGAGACAGCGATATCCAGGGAGCCTTTCTCAGTGAAGGTGAACAGTTATTCTGGAGGTGAACAGTTATTCTGGAGACTAACTCCAGTTAGCTTCAGTGACCAAGGCAAAGCCTGTGAGTTAATTAATCAGCCACATGATTGAATCCTATTACCAGTTCTAGACCTAGTTCTCATTTAATAGTCCTTAGCTATTTAAAAGATTCACCGAGAGATTGAAAGTCCAGCGTGTCTTGCAATTGATGGGATGTTTTTTTCTTTAAACAATCTCCCCAGAGACGCAAGCTCCAGTGGGACAGAGGATACTCTCCCTGCGTTGTGCAAGCTCTCCTTCCGCGTCTGCTTTGGATTCTGGAGCAAGTGCGGGCCCTCTGCAAACTGCGGCCTCCCGAGCTGGGCCGAGTCTACTAATTCAAGGTCAAGTGGCGGCCCGGCCTGTTTTCGTCTAGCTCGCCCGCTCTCTCCTGGCTCTGAAGGGACACTGGGGGTCCATGGTCTCCGGGCGGTCCAGCTGGCGTCTGGAAGGTTCTCAGGTAGGGTGGGACGGAACGGGACGGGCCACGCCTCCCGAGCCGCCGTTGGCTGAGGCAAAAGCCGTGCTCCACCCCGTAGGCGCCTCCTCCCGGCGTCTCCCGTCCCCAGCGCTCCGGCGAGCTGGCCTCCGCTGCAGTTGAGCCGGGCTCGCACTATGCAGCGCCTGGCCATGGACCTGCGGGTGCTGTCCCGGGAGCTGGCGCTCTACCTGGAGCACCAGGTTCGCGTCGGCTTCTTCGGCTCGGGCGTGGGCTTGTCACTGATCTTGGGATTCAGCGTTGCCTATGCTTGCTACTACCTGAGTAGCATTGCCAAGGTGAGCTGGGGGCGGGGGCAGTGGAGCGTGGCGGGCCCCGGGGACCCGCGGTTGCGCAGGCGACCCTAGCCTCCGGCTGAGGTTCAAGGTCCTGCCCCTAGGTCCTCTCGGCCTCAGTCCGGCCTGCACAGCTGCAGTACTTCGGGAAGGGCACCCGGACTCTGTTTGTCTTCTCCTGGGATGCGACTGAGCGCAGATTGGGACTGTTGTGATTATGAATTCTGTGCGTCAGTCTCCGGGGAGATGGAATCGGAGGGCTCGCTCGAGGCCTTCGGGTGGGGACACTGCTAAGTCCACTAGTTGCTGGTTTACGACCGCCGTAAACTTTGTTCTGGACCCCTTACTGATGCTGCTTCTCCCGGCAGAAACCCCAGTTAGTGATTGGAGGGGAGAGTTTCAGCCGCTTCCTACAGGACCACTGTCCCGTGGTGACAGAAACCTATTACCCGACGGTCTGGTGCTGGGAGAGCCGAGGACAGACATTGCTGAGACCCTTCATCACTTCCAAACCCCCGGTGCAATACAGGAAGTAAGTGAATGTCCATCTTGGGATGTGTCTTCTAAATCACAGGTTTTAATTCCTGCTTCCAGTTCTTAGTTAATACACCTGTGGTTAACAAAAGGAAACAATGTTAAAGAGACAAGAAAATAGGAGGGATGCGGGGTCTACCCACCTCCCTCCAGCTGCAGGAAAATATTCAGCTATTGCCCCTCTCCACCGTTTACTTTGTTTTGTTTTGTCTCCTTTTCATCCTAATGTGAATGGACCCAATGAACTTCCTGACTTATTTCTGGGATGTGAGAAGCTCTTTGGGGGGAGGGAGCAGAGGGGAGCTGTGTTACTGTTTTCCAATTTGTCCTTGAGGACCTAGACACCTTGATAAGATGCACTGATGTATTCATATGTTGGGGATCCTGGAATAGGGATTAGACAGCTATCAATAGCGTTAGGTTTTGTGTGTCTCCCCACAAAAGAACTCAGTAATAAGCACATGGATTTTTGAGGATAATGTCTTTGAGGTGTTGCTGACATGAATGGGAACATATCTAACTAGGAGATTTAAATGGTGTCTGTTACTAATTTCCCTGAGTCATCTAGTCTTTCCAGAGTTCCTCTTCCCCCGCCCCCCTGCCAATTTGTACTTTTGGGCCTACAGATGCTATGTGAGAAGTTGTTCAAGAAGCAGATTTTTCAAGGTACTCAGTTAGGGTCTGCATCATTGAGTCAAAAGAGTTGTAGCATAGAACCAGTCAGCCTTGGACTTCCTCATAATTCCCTGTCCGTATCTGTATGACCTCAATCAAATAGGGGTTAAATGCTAGGCACTTGAGAGTAATAAGGAAATAATTAATGTAGATATATAAAGGGCTATGTGTGTGTGTATGTGTGTGTGGTACCACAGATAAATTGAAAAGCCACACTCCCACCCAAATATTTGAAGTTCTTTGAAGCTTTTTTTTAATTAAAATATTTTATTGATTCTTTGATAATTTTGTTCATGTATATAATGCATTTTTACCACATTAACACACACACACACACACACCAATTGCCCTAATATTCCCTTTTGGAGTTCATTTTTTACCTATTACCTTTTATTGAGGCTGCTGAAAATATAGCATTAATCTTCATAATATTTTTATAATGAAAGGAGGTGACTTTTATAGCTATGTATATATTTGCAAATGTAGGTTAAGTTATTTTGAGATGACCAGATAATGTCATATTTATAGAATGAAAACACCAAGATGCAACTGAAAGGACTGCTCAGTAATGCCTTTGGAACTGTCACTTGCAGCGAACTCATTAAAACTGCAGACGGAGGACAGATCTCACTGGACTGGTTTGATAACAATAACAGTGCGTACTATGTGGATGCCAGCACCAGACCTACTATCTTGCTCTTGCCTGGCCTCACTGGAACAAGCAAGGAATCCTACATCCTTCATATGATCCATCTCAGTGAAGAATTAGGATACAGGTACCTGGGAAATATTGTTTCCTGTTTTTCACTTAATTCTTACAAATATGTTAATATTTCAGGCTGAGTGATCATGATGGAGCACACCTATAATCCCAGCAAAAGGAGGCAGAGGCAGGTAGAGTTCTGTGAGTTCAAGGCTAGCTTAGTCTTTGTAGGAAGCTCTAGGCTATTAGGGTACATATCGCAACCCTCATCCCACCACCGCCACCGTGGTGGTCCATGCCTTTAAAGCCCCCCCACTTGGGAGGCAGAGTGAGTTCCAGGATAGGCAGGGATACACAGAGAAACCGTGTCTCAAAAAAAAACAAAAACAAAAACAAAAGTTTTTTCCCCACTTAGGTGTATACCTCTGTCTTTCCCTCTCCCTCTTCCCCACCCCTTTCTCACACACACACACCTTCATGAATAAATAAGCAATCTCCTAAGCTATTACTTATTACTTACATCGGATTCTTTTTTCTCCCTTTCCTAACTGATCACCTCACAGGAGGTGATTCTTAGCATACTAACCACACGAACCGAGGGTAAATGAACAAATGAAATTAGAGCTACCTCCCCGCACCTCCCCCCCCCCCACGATGCACAGCTGCAGCTCCCAATGGAGCAGTGCTATGCAGAACAGCATCTCCAATCTCCTGAGACAGTAGACAGAGGCTCTCACACCACACTTTTAATTTGGACCTTAGATTTCTGATCTTATCTGCCTAGCTTAGGTCCAAGTGTACAGAATGCTCAGCATCAGCTTGTAGGTCATCCTTATTTTTCCACAGCCAGTCAGTTCCTTTTTTTGTGCACCTGAATTTGCAGGTGCTTGTGGCTGGTAGCCAGCTGATACCACAGCATTTTTTGAGCCACCATTATTCAACTTAGCCACCAGGTACAAATTTTCCATGTGACTTAGCAGCTTTACATTTCAGATTCAGTTCCAGAGTCTTAAAGCAGAGCGATTAGGAAAATAGTGGTGTGTGTGTGTGTGTGTGTGTGTGTGTGTGTGTGTGTGTGTTTGTGTGTGTGTATTAGTCTTCCTTAGCTGATGGTTATATTGAAATGTAGTCTGTGACTTGTGTCTTAGCATCAACTCTTGCTAAACTAGAAACACTTGTTTGTATGAAAAACTAAGGTTAAATTTATGTGGATAAAAACATTTTGATGTGAAGAGGGAAATGGCATAATAGAAAATTCTGGTTTTTTTTTGTTTGTTTGGTGCTTGGTTTTTTGTTTGGTTTTTGTTTGTTTTTTTTTGTTTGTTTGTTTTTGTTGTTTTGTTTTGTTTTTAGACAGGGTTTCTCTGTATAGTCCTGGCTGTCCTGGAACTCACTCTGTAGACCAGGCTGGCCTCGAACTCAGAAATCCACCTGCCTCTGCCTCCCAAGTGCTGGGATCAAAGGCACGCGCTACCACCACCCAACGAAAATTCTGTTTTAACAAGTTAATTCTGATCTTATACAGGCAAAGCCTCTTCTGTCCATGAAAGAGCATTCTCTCAGAAGCTCAGATACAATATTTTGGAACTCAGTTGCTAGGAAGTAGCAAGAATCTCTGATTATTTCATTTTTAAACAACATCCAGTTAAAACGCTTATTTCTAGTTTACGGCTCAAACTTGGTCATGCTAAAAAGCTGGGGGTCTACAAAGCTACTCCCCACTCCAATTTTGAGACTGGATCTCATGTAGCTCAGGCTAACCTCAAAGTTAAAATGTAGCCAAAATGTAAGGAAGGCAAGAAAAAATCAGCAACCTTGCATTTCTCTCTGGGACCTTGTGAGACGGAGAAGGCTGTGCCAGTTCCTTGACTGAAGAACTAGGCTTGAAGAACTAGGATAACCTTGAACTTCTGGTCCTCCCGCTCCAGCCTCAGAGGGTTGCAACTATGAATCTGTCCCTACTCTGGGTTCAGGAGCTTCTGCAGACCTAACCCAGGTTTCATGCGCACTCACTATGTGAGAGTGAGGAGGTCTGGGCTGAATCCGACTGGCCTTTGCCTGGAGAGGGAAGGAGCAAGCCATCCCTTATCAGGGAGCTCACCAGTGACCTTGGGGCCTAGAACTTTCTTTCTCATTGTCAAGAGTCTCCTCTCGCTGAGGAAATGGCTCAGCCGGTGCAGTTCCTGCACGGTAAACATGAGAACCTGAATTCGGATCCTCAGAATCCACTTGGAAAACTGAGCTCAGGGACTGGAGAAGTAGATCAGCAGTTAGGAGCACTCAGTGCTCTTGCAGAGGACCAGGTTTAGTTCCCAGCACCCACATGGCAGCTCATAGCTGCCTGTAAAACTAATTCTAGACTCTCTTTTGCGCATGTGGGCACAAGGCATGCAACATGGTACACATACATATATGCTAACAAACACTCATACACATGAAATAGAAATAAATAAATCTTTTTTAAAAAGAAGACAGTCTGGACACAGTGATGTGTTCCTGTAACCCCAGCACCAGGGGGAAGCCAAACCCTGGAACTCATTAGACCAGCCAGTCTACTCAGGATGGTGAGCTTCAGGCTCACTTAGAGACCCTTGAAGAACCAATCGCAGATAGTGATTGAGGAAAGGCAGCCAGAATTAACCACTTTCTTCCACGCACATGTACTCACATGCATATACCCATACTAATAAGTACGTGCAACACATACACTCAGAGTGTCTGAGTTCTACAAATAAAGCCTTGAGAAAAAAAAATGTCAAGTCTCTGCTGTAAGTTGGAGAGGCTGTATCAGTTAGCTTTGTCATTTAACAAATCCTCCCAGCACTCAGTGGGTTAAAACAACTGCTTTGCTCAGTCCCAGGGATGGGCAGTTTGGGCTAAGGTTGTTGAAGGTATTTTGGGGTCTTGGCCAGGATTATTTGTGCATATGTCGAGACAGCTAGATGCTGGGGGGGGGGGGCTTGGCTGGGGCTACTCAGCTCAGCCCTCATGGTGCTTCACCTACATGCAGGTTCACCCTGAACTGCTCTGTTGGTGGAAGGTTTCTGAGCACAGAAGCTATCATGGCCTCTGCCCAGCTGAGAACTCCCACAGTATTCCTTCAGCAACGTTCCAACAGTCAGACCAGAGCAAATCAGATGGTCCTCTCAGAATCAATGAGAGGGGATTGGGAATTACATAATGTTTTTCAGTTTTACCACAGAGTACAGGCAGTTTCAGAGACCCCTGGGTGAAACATAAATCCGAAAGCTTGAAAGAAGGCTGTGCTGTGTTCTAAAGAGGCAAAAAAAGGAGCTCAGTTATTGGGGGTGTGGCTGGGGACAAAGCTGACAAAGCTTTGTAAGCCCTAGATGGGCTTTCAAGTTAAACCTGGACTCACCTGTCGGGACCACCACTTACAGAGTATTCCAAGCAGTTAACTGAATTCCCCCTTCACAGTTCTCTCTCCTACTTCAGAGAACTTAGTTGGGATGTACACAGTACTTGATTGTACAAAGTGTGTCTATAGAAAAGTTTGTTTTCTTTCTTTCATCTTCTGGTGTCTCTTCAGAGTAGTAAATTTTATAATTTAGAAGCAGAAGCCACACACAGCTCATTTCCATGTGGACATTGGTATAATGTCTCCTAATACAGAGTTTTGTTGACAGAGATAAACATCCATGCGATGACAGGATCTAGCTCTGCTTATTACCTTATGTAAAATAGGGTGCTTGGGAGGGGCATGAGTTCTGTCAGGTCAGCAAGGAACTTTGGATGCTGTCTGGTAAGATACAGAGACATTAGAGGGAATCTAATTCCCAGTCTATGGATGAATGAAACAGAAGGGTTTATAGTCAATGTACACACATTTTCCACTCACTCAAAATCAATGATTGACGGGAAGGAAACTAGGCCAAAGTTTATGTAAGATAATTATAAGCAAAGGTGTTCCTAACAGGGTCAAAAGTAAATAGACTTAGAAGGAGAATATTTGATCTGCCTATTGTGACCATCTTATCACCATCTTCACAGTACCATGGTTGCAGATTGTCCAATTGAAGGAGACTGTTGTTGAGCGAGATAAATTATTTTCTTTTCAGTTTTATCAATCTGTTGAGACGTGCATTTCCTAGAGAGCATGTTAGATAAGAAAGGTCGAGACTACAAGAAGAACATCCAATGGAAATCAGAGGACTAGGAAATGATTAGTTCCCTCTAATAACAAAAAGTCTTTTTTCTTTGAGACAGGATCTCACTTTTAGCCTAGGCTAGCCTAGAACTCAGTATGTAGTCCAGGCTGGTATGGACTCTTAAGTTCTCTAAGTGACAGATACTATCATTGTGTTGGAGCTGCTGCTTTTTAAAGATGTATTTATTTTTATTCATGTACATTGGTGTTTTACCTGCATATATGTCTGTCTGAGGGCTCTAGATCCCCTACAACTGGAGTTACAGACAGTTGTGAGCTGCCATGTGGATGCTGGAAATTAACCCCGGGTCCTCTGGAAGAATAGCTAGTGCCCTTAACACTGAGCCACCTCTCCAGCCCCTATGCTGGGTTCTTTAAAAAATTCAATTCAGAGATTGAAGAAATCACTCAAGATGATAAAAGAGTTGACCATGCAAGCATGTGAAGTTGTGTTTGAGATCCCCACCCCCCCGGGAGCCATGTTTAAAGAAAAAACAACAACAAAAGCAGACATCATACAGCACAGGTTCCTATATCCTACTATTCCTCCCAGGAAATGGGTTTAAAGACAGGAGAACCCCAGGAGATCATAGGCCAGTGAGCCTGGCATATGAAGCAGATGATAATGACAGAGACCCTGTTTCAAACAAAGTAGAATTTGAGGACCGACACCAGAGGTTGTCCTTTGGCCTCCGTGTGAACACTGTATTAATACACACATGTGCACACACACACACACACAAACACACAGAATCTCTATTTGTGGTGCTATTCCTATAGTCTACTTAGGAGGCTGAGGCAAGAGGAGCACTTGAGCTCCAGAATTTGGGGCCCAGCCTGAGCAACATAGTGAAACACTCATCAAGAAAATGAAATTAAAAAAACAAAAAACAAACATAAAAAAAGAAACCTACATGTAGCAGTACCAGAATAGGTAGTATTATGTGCCAGAATAATACCATGTTTTCTTAAACTCTCTTTTCATTCCCTGAATTGATTCCCTGGAGCAAAACAAAAACAGGAGGAAAAAAGTGAATCTGACTATATCTGGACCAGCTGTTACCTTGGCCCTTTAAAAAAAAAAACTCATTTATCATTATGTTCTGCCCCCAGCTAATATTAAAGAGTGACCCATCCAGAATTATGTAATAACAAGCTCATTGAAATCTAGGTCAGTCATTAAGTATTTTAGTGCTGTGCAGTATCAGAGCTTATATCCCCCAGGAACCTATAGTCTAGTTGAAATGACAGTGTATGCAGAAACAGGGAAGTGTTCATTCTGCAGAAGTCAGAGTTGGCTTGGCTGCAAGGGACGAAAAACACAAACCAACAATGGCCCAAACAAGATCCAGGTTGGACTGAATGTTAGAACACCTACTTAGCATGCATGAGGCCCTGGGGTGGATCCCAGCACCAAAGTGGGTTAAAGTCTAGGCACAGATGTCTTCTTTCCCATGGAAGTCCAGAAGGTGGACACAGCTTGTCTGTTAGACATCAGTGTCAGAACGCAGGCACTCCTCTGACTCTCTCTCTCTCTCTCTCTCTCTCTCTCTCTCTCTCTCTCTCTCTCTCTCTGTGTGTGTGTGTGTGTGTGTGTGTTTGTGTGTGTGTGTGTGTGTGATGTGTATTTATGCAGAAGCCAGAGGACAACCCTGGGTATTGTTCCTCAGATATCATCCCTGGTTTGAGGCAGGGTCTCTCACTGGCCTAGAGCTTGGCAAACAGACAAGTCTGGCTAACCACTGGTACCCAAGAAGCTGCCTGTCTCTACCTCTTTAATGCTGGGGTTACAGATGTGCACCACCATGCCCATGTCCTGCTTTTTAAATTTTTATTTATTTTTATGTGTATGTATTTTTGCCTACATGAATGTCTTTGTTCCAGACCTGTACCTGATAGCTGTGGAGGCCAGAGAGAGTATCAGATCCCCAGGGATCAGAGTTCAGACAGTCATGAGCTGCAACATAGATGCTGGAAATTGAACCCAGATCCTCTGGAAGAACAGCCAGTGCTCTTCCATGTCCAACCCCAGGAGCAGTTTATAGAGTGGGTTCTGAGGGTCAGACTCATGATTTTATTGAACACACTGAGGCATTCCCTCAGTCCAGGTTTTGTTGTTGTTTGAGTTTTGTTGTTGTTTTATGTGATGTACATATGTGTAAATAGAAAGGTTCTCATGCATGTGAGTGCATGTGGCAGCTGGGAGTTGACATAGAGTGTTCTGTCACTCTCCATCTTTCTCTCTTTTCCTTTCCTTTGTTCTCTTTTTCTTTGGGGATGGGACATGGTCTCTCAGTGAACCTGGGGCTTACTATTTTAGGTAGACTGGCTTTGTAAGCAAGCTTCTTGGCCACACCTCTCTCTGTGTCTCACTGTCCCCCAACAGGCACACACTTGCACACATAAAACATGTGCATGTATGCGTGTACATACACACATGCATGCACGCACGCACATACACACTGGGGTTAGGAGTGTTTTCAGCCATGCCTGGCTTTTACATGAATCAGGTCCTCGTGCGTGCACAGTAAACGCTTGATCCGCTGGACTGTCACTCTTGCCCCATCAGTTCAGTTCTAGCTATTGTATTTGAATCCCAGTACCCAAGAAGGAATAAAGGAGAGGTGGAAACCCCCTCTCATTCTTTACAGATGTACACCTAAGGGGCTGAGAGCTCAGCTTAGAGCTACGGTGTGTGCCTAGCACACGTAATAATAGTTAGTCTAGAAAATACTTATGGTAGATACTGACAGGCGATCCCATTATTAGATCACTGTGAGGTACACCTGAGATAAAGATGTATCTGAAGAGCCAAGTGCTTGTCTAGCATGCCCAAGGCTTTGCATTCATCCTCAACACACACATACACAGAGAAATGAAAACAAAAATGACCTCTAACCTTCACGGTCAGTGCTCTTGCCCAGGAGATACACTCTGTGTTCAGAACTCCCATCCTCCTTGGAAAAGAAGACGCAAATGTTACTCCCTTACATAACAAGGACGGTGAGGTGGCTCAGAGGATCTTTGAGTCAGGTTGAGTTCTGATCCTAGGGTTACACACTCCATGTGCTTCCAGAAACATTTTATTCTGATCTCCCTGCTTTTCCATTTTCTTCTTTGCAGAAATTCCTTCTACCTCTTAGATTTACAAGACTCCTATGTAGTCTATATAAAAAGCATTGACTGGTTGGTCCTTCATCAAGAACAAAAATTTTGAAAGTATTGTTCTTGAATTAGGACCATTATCTGGCATAAGGAAAAGCCTTGATATTCTGGCAGGGCCAGATGAAGCAAGGTGCACTGGCTAGCCTATTCCTGAAAGACACCATTCTAAGAAAGCCTAGGCTAGCATGCCTGGTCTGACAGTGAGCAATCCAAAGGCAGGACAGACAGGCTACTGCTGTCTTTGCCTCCAGTCCATGCTTCATGCCTCATCTTGTCACACTCCTGGTACCTGGGAGCACTCAGCTAAGTTGGTTCCATATTTAGTTAACAGAATATATGTTTTTAAAAAAATTAGAGACCCGGACTGAATTCCTATGAGTAAGAAAATACGAGAGTATTGGAAGGCTGCTGAGTAAATTTCAAGTCAGGCAACAGGGCTGAAAGGGGGATTTCAATAGAATGGTGTGAGAGATGATGCCTGCTGTGTTTGAGGTTTTCTCTTTCCTCAAATGCAGGAAGTGTTTGACACCTTTGTCCATGTAGCCACTAGTTTTAGAAATATCATGACTGGGGGCTGGCAAGATGGCTCAATGGGTAAGAGCACTGACTGTTCTTCCAAAGGTCCTGAGTTCAAATCCCAGCAACCACATGGTGGCTCACAACCATCTGTAATGAGATCTGATGCCCTCTTCTGGTTCGTCTAAAGACAGCTACAGTGTACTTACGTATAATATTAAATCTTTGGGCTGGAGCAAGCAGGGTTGACCAGAGCGAGCAGAGGTCCTAAAAATTCAATTCCCAACAACCACATGAAGACTCACAACCATCTGTATGGCTACAATGTATTCACATATATAAAATAAATAAATAAATCTTTAAAAAAAAGAAATATCATGACTAAAACTTTAACCACATTCATAAAATAATAACTGGCTGTTCTGGCTTTTAAATCCACAGGGCCACTAAGGTTTAACTCTCATCAAAGATAACCAGAATTGCTGCTTTGGCCTGTGGCAATTAAATGTAGCCTTTGAGGGTAGGGTACAGAAATGTGGTGAGCTGACTAAAAGCTGTTTGTAATGTTACTAGTTCTTGAGGAGCCTTAAGAACTAATTTTTTGATACAGGGTGTTATGTAGGCTGACCTTGAATTCTCTTTGTAGCTAACATTGGCCTTGGATTCCTGAAACCCTTTGCTTTCCTCTCCATATTCTAGATGATAGGCATACACCAGCACACACAGGTCCTTTGACAACTTTTATACCCTTAGATGTCTAGGTGCTCAGCTCATACTAAGCAACTCTTTAAATGACATAAATATTGTCTACCAAGATAGTGTCGGGCTGAGGAGATGGCTTGGGAGTGAGTTCAGAGTGATTGCTGCTCTGCTAGAGAACCCCAGTTCAGTTCTGAGCACCCATGTCAGACAGCTCACGTTGTAGGTGGGCCGAGGATGTTATAACAGGGACTGCAGGTGTTTAACTAGGAATGAGCCAAGATCTTAGGCATAAGGAACAGCTTGCTCCTTTGCCTGGCTTTTTTATTTCACTTATTGTCAGGGAGCCCTTTCACTCAGCCTTTGTTAGCTCCTTGAACTTCTTCTGCTCCTCTTTTTGTTTCTGCTTGGAAGCCTTGGGGTCATCCCCCGACTCCTTGGCCAGCTTCTTGAACCATCTCAGGGGCTTTTACCTTTGTAATCCAACAGAGTACCTGTTGTTCCTTCTCCCAGCCTAAGCCAGAAATTTGATAGATCATTTTTAACTTCATGTCACAAAGTATTTAACTGATATTATTATAACTACCCTTGGCTTCTTTTGTTTACTGTTTACATGATACAACCTTTTTCATTGTTTAACTTTCAAAGCGTCTCAATTTTTAAACTTCATAACAGATATAATAGGCTGTAGTTCCAGTATTTGGAAGGGAGAAACAGGAGGCTCAGGAGTTCAAAATCATCCTCAGCTACCCAGGGATTTCAATTCCAGTTTACAAAAGACTAAAAAACTGAAAAACCAAGCCAGGCATGGTGGTGCACACCTTGAGTTGTGGCATTTTGGAGGTAGGTGAGTCTCTGAGAGTTCAAGTACAGCCTGTTCTACACAGTGAGTCACAGGAGAGACAGAGGACTATATCTAGCAGTCCTGAAATGAAAAGCAAAACAAACAAACAAAACTCAACAAACTATATATGTGTGGATGTGCATATATGTGTATGTGTGCATATATGTATGTAAGTGTATATGTGTGTGTGTGTGTATGTATGATCTTTTATCTAGTCTGACAGTTTCTATATTTTTTTGTTTTTGTTTTTCAAGACAGGGTTTCTCTGTGTAGCCCTGGCTGTCCTGGAACTCACTTTGTAGATCAGGCTGGCCTAGAACTCAAAAATGCACCTGTCTCTGCCTCCCAAGTGCTAGGATTAAAGCATGCCCCACCACTGCCTAGCCAGTTTCTAATTTTTTATTGGGACTTTTAGTCCTTTTATATTTAATGTAATTGATATGGTAGATTTAAGGTATGCCATTTATTTATAATTCAGTTTAGACTTTTAAATTTTTCTATTATTTCCCTGTCTCTCTTTGAATCTATAAGTTTAGATATGTCTATATCAAATCTGAAAAGTTTGGGGGTTTTAGGTTTTTTATTTCTTTTCCTTCATTTTTTCTTGTCTTTCTGGAATCTCAATTACATGTATGGCAGGTGTTTTGATATTGGAGGATTTTCGCTTGTTTGTTTGTTTGTTTGTAAATAAGATATCACTATGTAGCCCTGGCTGTTCTGGAAATTGCTATGTTGACAAGGATAACTGTCTAGTGTACAGCCTTAAAGATGCTACTTAGAATCACTGGGCAGGGATGGCGAACAGGGAAGTTATGGAGAGATTCAGGCCCCGTTTTCATTTAGCATTTAGAGCCCTTCCTGTGTCTTCCCTATTTCTCAACTGCAATAGTTCTCCCAAACTTTATATTCTTCAAGCTTATAAAACCAAGTATTTCTATTACATTTTTGTCTGTCATTGAAAAATACCAACTCCTCACATCTTCACCAGAGCTAAGCAGGGAGTTTTCACTACAACTCCTCACACCTTCACCAGAGCTAAGCAGTATAGCGGTGAGTTTTCACTACTCTGCTTTGTGCTCCCAGCCAGGTGCATGTGCACACCCACCCAGGAGCTATCTTGGGTCTTCGAATGGAAAGCACACAGACACCAGTTAACTTTAAAATGCTTTGGCTACCTCAAAGGCTGGACACTCCTGAACCTTCCCCTACCAGTCATGGAAATGGCCAGTGGCCACTTATCCAAAGTCCACATGGTTGGGTGACTTTATCTCCTGCCGATGCTGCATTCCCTTCTTTTTCCCCCAGTTCAGGCGATTCTGCTGTGCCTCTCAACATCCTACCTGAGCAATTCTCAGTGTCCTGCACTGTGCCCAGCTATTGGCCGTTGGCATCTTTATTGATGGATCAAAACCCAATTGGGAACCAGGAACTTCAACACCTGGACACACAGAGCCAAAGCATTAGCATCCATCTCCAACATCTCATCTTTGCTGTCCAATAAAAAAAAAAAACAAGCATAAATTGAGTATAACCACAATTATGTAAATTGCAGAGTGTGATATATAATTAACATCCAGTTCATCATATTTGTCTATTAGATAAAATACTCTACCATCATTTGTAACTTAGTGTTTACTATTCTATACTGAATTATGTTTTGATTTTAGCCTGTCACACCATCTAAAAACCATGTTTTTAATTCTCTAACATATCTTTAATATTAAACAACTTAAGTTTGCTTATGGGAGTGTA
The DNA here is from genome assembly GCF_000001635.26 of Mus musculus. Classification (NCBI taxonomy): domain Eukaryota; kingdom Metazoa; phylum Chordata; class Mammalia; order Rodentia; family Muridae; genus Mus; species Mus musculus. Next base: position 10,693,476 of record NC_000084.6, on the reverse strand, counting down.
AATAATCTTCAATCCTGTCAGAAATCCAAGAATGAATTAAATATTACCTGGGTATATAAGAAACACCAAGCATAGCTTTTCAAACTTATACAAATTGTAGAGACAGCTGACTACCTGGACAGTCCCCTCATTTCTTATAACGTTGGAACATCTGTCTTCAGCCTTTTGCCCCAGAGCCATCTGGCAGACTCAGAAATGCAGTAGGAATATTAAGGACTAGCTTATCCTGTCTTGGCAGAAATTATTAATTGGCTATACCATCTGTTTGTCCTTTTTTTTTTAAGATTTATTTATTTATTTATTATACGTAAGTACACTGTAATTGTCTTCAGACACTCCAGAAGGAGGAGTCAGATCTCATTATGGGTGGTTGTGAGCCACCATGTGGTTGCTGGGATTTGAACTCAAGACCTTCAGAAGAGCAGTCAGAGCTCCTAACCGCTGAGCTATCTCTCCAGCCCCCTGTTTGTCCTTTTTGGACAGTATTTTGTCTGCAGTTGAAATCAAGGAGCATTTTTAACTCTACCGGCAGCAAAGCATAAGCAGATCTTTTGAACAAAATCATAACAGTAGATTCCTTATTTAAATTAGGATCTACACAATTAGTTAAATAACAAGAATTACAATGCATATGAAAAGACTTGCCAAGATTGGTGATCTTAACTCTTAAAATTATTTAACAATAAGCATACAGGTAAGGTACACAAGCTTTTACAGCTATAGGGGAGTTGGCTTGAATGGCCAAAAACAGTCTCTGATGAAATCTTGTCTAATACTTAGTAGCAGTCCTTTTGCCTCACGAGTCAGCTTTTTTAGTTGTCTCCAAGTTGACACCAGGTCTGCTCTCCTTGTTGTGGTCCATGGCGGAGATAGGAAGAGTTTCTTTATTTTGCTTGTGAGTGGCTGTTTTTTGATTTCTTTTTTTTTCTCTGTGCACTCAATACAGCTTTCTGGTCACCACTGTCAGGGCACTCAGGAACTCACAGGTCAGCCTGTCACATGAATCATTTTGGGAGCTATCATGCTCTTGTAACATTTTGTGGAAAAAACAGAAATATTGCCCCCTTTTTTCCATATTAAGTATCTGAACAGGATTATGCCATGTGCCAATAAGTGGATCCCTTCATCTTACGAGTATGCTTGATTGTAGGGTACCATAGACACTTAGAGAGATTTTTGGCATCTAAATTTTTTTAAAAGATATAGATTTAAAGTTCCACAGTACTGTTTCCTTGGGAATAATAAAAATCTCAGTAACATGGATAACATTAAATTGTTGATAAAACATCTCAAATGCTTGGCTATAATAGCCAGTTTTAATTTTGATTTGGAACACCAAGTTTAAGAAAAATTAACACAGGCAACTATACTTTTAGTTGCTATTTTATTAGAGCAGTTGTAATTAGAAAGTTTAAAAAGTTATCAATAGTCACATGTGCATATTTTATTTTTGTAAAATTAAAAAGTATCTATTTGTAATAATTGATTAAGTATACATCCTCGAGAATTAATACCAATGTGTGGAACAGGTAGAAACTGAGGACATTGAGATCAAATCTTTACAATATGACATGCATATTTATTTATTTATTTATTATAAATATCAAATTATTATCTCAAGCCACTACTATTTTGATGATGTAAAGAATGAGGTTATATGGCAATTATTTTTGTATAAGATCTATAATTTACCTGGGATAGAAATCTAGCGTGGCATTGCCTTAAGAGGTTTTTACCAGGCAATCTTTAACATTTTAAAACACTATCTGCAGCACATAATTTAATTATCTGTGCTGAAGTAGGCAGAAACTCAAAAGAATAAACATGTGATCCAATTTACATATATTTTTCTTTCCATAGAAAGGTTGTTTTTAAATACAGTAAATGGGATGCATGTATGTATGAATTTACAAAAGCATGTATAATAAGCAATTAGCTTATTTTTAGGATGAATATTAATTTTATTTAAAATGATGGTATGCAATAGGTTAAATATCAATATTTTGTAATAACTAATAGCTGTTTGGAAAAAAGAATTTTTAATTCTTAATTAGTACCACAGCAGCCTTATATATAATAGGATGTTAAAACTTTGAGGTGAAGAAAGATGATTTTTACATTAATGTTTTCTCTTGTCAAAGAATAGCTGTGGACACATTTAATAACAATAACTAGAATATGTAGCTAATATTTGATTACCATCAATTACAATCGATACTAATATATTATAGAAGTTTTCTCTACTTTCTGTTAAAGCCTTTTTAGTTCTCTCCAGCTAATTTGAATCTCACTTGATAGTACCTGACAAAGGCTTAGGTTTTCCTGTGGTGAATTTAAGGTGGGGTCTTAGTCAATTAACATCTCCTGGAAGCTTTTGAAAATAAAATTTTGAAGCAAATTTGTACCAATTTTTCAATATAACTAAAACCCTAGATATTAAAAAGATATTGCCTCTGAATCTTATGAAGCAACAACTATTTTACAGAACTTTAAACTTCTCTTTAGAGACATTAGTTAATAAAATACTTTTCCACTTAGGAAACAATATATACTGAAAGATTTAAACTTTTTGCTTCTTGTATTGAAGCCTGGACAATGAAAATTTCTTACATAATATAAGACGATATTAGCCGTACCTAGGGGTAAAAAACCTTTAATGGTCACCAGTTTACTAGAAGTAAACTCTTTATAAATGGAAAAAATAGACTTTTAAATCTATAATAATTTTACATGAAGTAGGCAAGTTATCTTGTAATGCCTTTATAAGTTTTATAGCCTGATTGACCTTATATAAATCTTTAATTTAGTCTTTATTATGAACAACACCTGGGTAGATCTGAAAAGAAAAAATGTTGTTTAGCTAAAAGAAATTTTTCTTGAAGGCAGGGAGGGTGAAGTTTTAAGAACTTTTTTAGGTGCAATCTGTAAAACGCAAGAAACTTTGCACAAGCTTCTCTGAGGCTGCTTTAAGCTTTGTATTAACCCAAACGTATATATTTTTTAATTTGAGCATCTTGCCCTCCTGCAAGGAGGACAGATTTTAAAGGAGCAATTTAACTGTTTGTCCATGCCTCTGATTTTGGACAATCTTTCTTAAGATGACTTATACCTTAAACATTTTCTTTTATGACCTTTTATAGTCCTACAATGCTGCAACCATAGTCAAACTGATTGTGTGAGGGTCTAATTTTTGCACAAAGATGAATATATCTAGTTAATTTTACTTTGTTTTGTATGGTTGAATGTCCCAAGTGAGCAGCATTAACACTCTTATAAGTTGATTATTCTAGTAATAATCTTAAGTATGGGTGAGTTAAAAGTCTTAAGCTTTTGATTAAACTGCAAACTGCAGTCAATGGGACACTGGCAATTTTAACCAGAATTTTTAAGTTTCTGTTGCAATATTAGAATATATTTGTAACTTTTGGTAAGTAAGGCCCAATTTTAAACAATTTATTCTCTTTAAAATTAATACTAAAAACATCACTACCACGTTACAAAATTTGGCTGTTAATTTATTAATGTATGACAGTTTAATGTTTTATTAAAGAGACATTGTTTTAAAATCTTATCTTTATAAGTCTATCTTTAAAGATAAGAATTACATAAAATGTTATCTCAATTCAGAAGTATCTTTAGAGGACTAGTTCTCTGGGCTGATTTATGCCAGGTGCTTTTGTTTGAAAATGACTCTATCTCTGAGTTACTACTTTTAAGTTAACTTTGTAACCAGTGTCATATCTCTTTAATCATACCCAAATAACTTATAAACCAATTCTCTATGACCAAGACATGTTAGATCATATTTATACCTTTAAGACCAATCAAAGACCAAATGAAGTGGTTACATGAATCTTATGAATTTAGATCAATCAAAGAATTTTCCCTTTTATAGCTATACTTGTAAGATAAAAGCAATTTGTTATTTGTTAAACACAATAATCACAAACTTGCAGAGAATTTTTTAGGAAAAAACAACTATCAGCTTATTTGTCTTAGAACTAAGAGGTTGCAGATTCCTTTTCTTTAAAAACAGTTTCTAGCAGGGCCTCTCTTGCTGTGCTTGATTTATGGCTAAAGTGAAGGCTCTCTCTCAGCCTCCTTTGTGCAAACTAAGAGTGAATCAGCTGGTAAAGTTTTAACCATTTATTTTTGTTTTATTTATTTATTTATTTTTAAACATGAAACATAAAACAGTCATTCAGACAACGACACAATCATTCAGACAATGAAACAAACGACATACATGAATTGACATGATTGGTGAACCGAACATTAGACAATACATATAGGGGGTAAAGAATTTCTCCTGTAGGGGCCAGAGAGAATGAAACAGGGCGTCCCCCGATTTCTCTCTGTCCCTGGGAGAATTCTAAAATCCATTTTCTTTTATCCCTTTCTTTTCTTTTCCTGCTTGTAAGAGACAGGTTGTCAAATCAAGATTAAAATCTAAAATTTTCTAACAGCTCTGGCAAGCATCCAAACTTCTAATTTATTTAATCTGAGGGCAAATTTTTAAGAAAACAACCTCTATACATTAAATGTCTCAAATAGCCTAAAAGTTTACCATGTTGAATCTTTTTGAAGCCATCATCAGTCCACACTTAGTCATATATTTTATAGTCACCTGCAAAAACGCTATTTTCTGCAACCAACAAAAATACCATTTATGGAATGAATTATATATGTTTTAGGAGATGACTTAACTTTCAATAAAGCCTTTTCTACGAATTTTTAGCAAAATGTAGGATTGGGAAATTGTAAATAGGGTAACAGTAAGAAGTGACCTATATTTTGACTTTTATGAAGTCTCTTTTTATACTTTGACCATAATTTAACCATAACTTTTAATTTAGCCTAAAGTATCAGAATCCACAACTTGAAGTTTTTCTTATAACTGGAGCTGTGTCCTATAATGAGCTCCACAGTTTCTGAACGGGGCTAAGAGACTGCCCCTTTAGTTTTTCGCCTTACCTGCTTCTTAGTGAGCTGAGTCCCATCCTTATGGGACTTTGATTTACATTCACTTCTCCAGTGCTTGTCACAACACTGGGAGGGACCCAAAGGAATGCTCTTCTTGTCTCCTGAGATTTTTACAATCTTTTCTCAGGTGCCCCGGTTTCTTGCAACCGAAACATGTAATTCCACACGTAGCGCCGAATTTCTTCCCTTTCCTTGCTGTGGCGTAAGCTAATTTCTGCATTACAGCCAGTGAGGCATCTACACATGCTTTAATATTCCCTTTTGATTTTGACTGCCCCATGATAAAAACTTACTCGTTTCTTAATTGATTTACGATCAGCCCGCCTGCAGCACGGTCAACGAGGTCCTATCTTTGCCTGAGAAAATAAAGAATAGAAAGAAAAAAAAAGAAAGAAAAGAAAAGACTAATCTACTCTGGTGTCCCTGTTCGAAGGCGCCATCTGCCACAGGCCCTCTGGTCCCTTGTGCCTGCGTAGGAAAGAGTCTCTAGAGTAGATGGGCAAGATAAGATGTAGTGACAGACAGATACACGAGAGTCGTGTTGAATCTGAATGTAATTTTTTAGTCGAGCATCAGACTTTTATAATACAGAATAAATGGCAGAACAAGGCACATTGAATTTTTCCAGGTGCAAAAGGAGTGACTTCAAAAGGAACCAGATAAATGTTTACATTAGAGATTAGCACTTTCTGCCAGGCAAGAGTTTTACACTTAGAGTTAATTGCCTCAGGGTAGTTAACTCTTGACACGCCTCAAGAATAATGTAGTGTCACTGACCCCAAAATTCTCTAGGCCTCGTTAATTCTTATCTATATCTGAAGACTGTCTATTACAGTATAGTATACTAATTTGCTCTTGGCATGGAATGTAGTCTATAATAAGAATTTCTATCTCAGTGAGAATTTTAGTCTCTATCTGTAAACTGCTGAGTAAAATGGCAAGTGCTTAATTGTTTACTGAATGGGTAAAGCTCCTTGCTGCTATCTGGAGTCTAAGAACACTGGGAAAAGGCTTTAGCTATGTTAGAATACAATCTTAAAAGGCATTTACTATAAGGTAAAGCTATATAGAGTGCACGTGGATCCATACACTAGACTAAAGTGGATTTGGAAAATTAATTTTATGGGTTAGGGAAATAGCCAAAGATCCGGGAGTAAGTTTCCTTGAAACTTTTTTCTCATGAGAAAGCTTTCAGACTTTCATCTGTTAAGCTGACTCCACCGGAGTCCCTGGCAAACTATAGCTACTCTTAACCATTTCTATTTGAGTACATTGAAAGCACTTTATTATAATAAATTAGAATCTAACCTAACCATGAGTTTACTATCTGGCCCTTAACTTGCGTTCTTAATCACCTTGTTCTTAAATGAATTACATAGGCACAATGCTTACCTAAGAGTAACAATATTAATTCAAATTTTGTACCAATGTACATATCCATACCAATGAAAATCTTAATTCTATATCAATATATACATTCTGTACCAATGTAAGAAATTGTAACTTCAATTTTACATCAATTACAAAGATTTCTACCAATGTAAGATTATGGCTGCACAATGCTTTATTCAAGAATAAATTTAATAGTCGGGCAGTGGTGGTGCACATCTTTAATCCCAGCACTTGGGAGGCAGAAGCAGGCAGATTTCTGAGTTTGAGGCCAGCCTGGTCTACAAAGTGAGTTCCAGGACAGCCAGGGCTATACAGAGAAACCCTGTCTCGAAAACAAAACAAAACAAAAAACAACAAAAAAAAGAATAAATTTAGTAAGCCATCCCATCTACTTCCTCCCTCTTCAAAATTTTGACATTTCCCAAATGATCCCTTAAAACAACAACCTATCTATAATTTATAAAATAACCATAATCAGACACCCAAGATTGGGATGACAACTCTCCATGGCTTCTTTCTGCTGAATAGAAGCAATGAGAAATTCTTTATAGGGGTGGGGAGGAATAGGAAAATTAGAAAATTGGTAAGACTTAAGAAAGCTAGCTTTAGCATCTGTTATCCAGTCTGTATGCTTAGAAGCCCCAGCGTGACTGGATCTGTCCGAAAGGTTGAATGAGGTGAGATCATCTGGAATCAGCAGCAATTTCTGCAGCTGTTCTGGAAGCAAGTCTCTAGGCAGCATCAGGAAGCAGGGGCTGGATCAGCAGGTCAGCTCAGCATCTCTGAGGATGAATCTTGTCAAAGATGTACATCCTGTAATATATGAATCTCACAACCAGCAGGTTAGTGCCATTAAGGTCTTCGTATGGATTGTTCAGGGTGCACAGATCAGTTAAGGATGAAATTTTGCTCTTTGTTTGAGCAGGTGAAAGGCAACTGTCTTTTTATGAGTTAATTTTACCAATAACCAATTGTGATAAATCTTTGTTCATTCCATATGAAGGAGGGCATGAGGAATGTTAAGGATTCTATAACCAATAAGATTTATTGTCTAATTTTAGCTGAAGTTTTGGCTAGAGACGTTTTTATGTCTAAGCCAGTTATTGGCCTCTTCCATGTTGAGGAATCAACAGATCAATTTACCTGTTTTGTTTGATTTTTTTCAAATTTTCTGAGATCTTCAGGTGGTCTTCCCTATAATATCTGATCTTTGTCACTCTGGAAGGGGGTCCAGAGCCTTTTCTCCTTTCCTCTCAACACAAATACAAAGCCTCTCTCCCAAAATAGCATGTCCTTAGTCCAGTAACCAAAAATCATTAAAGGTATAAAGGTAAATTCCTCTGTCTGTCAGAGGAATTTTAATATAACCACCAAACTCATGACCGCGTGCATTTTGATAATTAAAACAATTCCAAGCAATTAAAGCAATCTAAAGGAATAGTAACCATTGAGACAGTGCTTCTGCTTTTCAGCCTACATTTAAGATCAAAAGCCTCTATTTACACATTGCGTATGCTTAGCTTATGACCTCGGTGGGTACAGAGCGTAGCCACCCCTTTCTCTTTATTTAATTATCAAGGCCTAAGCTTCTACTGTCTGAGAGATTAGGCTACCTACCTCCTGCTTTCAATCTATTTTTTTTTAAGATTAAATGCCTCAACATTTATTATCTATGTATTTAGCATTAATTAATTCCCTTCTACTTACTGTATAAGCCTATTTATAGGCTCTAATTTTTGTTATACCAGGCTGCTGACAATACCAGAAATCCTGTGTAGACCATGTTCAAAGATCCTGAGAATTTGCCCTTGCAAGACTTTTAAATACCTTTAAAGCATTTGCTCATTCACTCTTGCTAATTTCTCTCTTCTGTGAAGCTTAAGACCTGCTGCATCTACCATCTGGCTCTCTGCCTCTCATCTTAAGCTCTTGGTATTAGTTTTGAACAGCAGGAAGAAATCCCCACGTTACTCTGACAAAATCTGTATATTCCCTTAAAAACAATTAAATAAGATTTATAAATCTCTATCCTTTATTTATCTGGTAGCTGGAGGCAGGCAGCTTTCTTGTCTGCTTCTTACTGTTCCCTCCTAGCAGGCGATGGGTAAATCCCTGCCAGTGGCTGTGTTCCTTTATTCCTGTTTCATGTGCTTGTTGAGAAACTGGTTCTTCCTAGATTTATACTATTTGCATATGTATATTCCATCTCAGAATCCCTAAATTACTTAATAGTGGGTCCTTACCCATCACATTGTGCACCATATGCACATATAAGTTTTCCATGCATCTCTTTGTGCTCCCAGCTGGTCATAGGCATGCACCAGCCCAGGAGCTATCTCTAGGTCCATGTACCACGAATGGAAACACACACACACACACACACACACACACACACACACACACAGAGAGAGAGAGAGAGAGAGAGAGAGAGAGAGAGGGAGAGAGAGAGGGAGAGAGAGAGAGAACGAGCAGGTAATTTTAAACTGGCTTGGCTGCCTCAAAGGGTGGACACTCCTCAACAGTCCCCTGTTATCCTAGGCCCAATAGGGGAAGTGGCCAATGGCCACTTTCCGGAAGTCTCACATGGTTTGATGGCTTTATTTCCTACTGCTACTGTGTTCCATTCTTTCCCCAGTTCCGGTGATTTTGCCTTTCCTCTCTGTATCCTATCTGTGCAACACTCAGTGTCCTGCCCCATGCCTAGCTATTGACCATTTGGCATCTTTATTGATGAATTAAAAACCAATTGGGGACAAGGACCTTCATCATCTGGACATGCAGATTCAAAGCATTAGCACCAAACTCCAACAAACAGGGAGTCTTCCCAGTGCTCTTCCTGGTGCTGTGCTGTGCTGTGCTGTGCTGTGCTGTGCTGTGCTGTGCTGTGCTCTGCTCTGCTCTGCTCTGCTCTGCTCTGCTCTGCTCTGCTCTGCTCTGCTCTGCTCTGCTCTGTCAGCTTGACTCCATTTCTGCCTGCCTTGGTATTGTGAAAGATTATAGTTACTACTCTGTGGAAGGTTTGGTCTGATAACCTCTGCCCTGACATTTCTGGAACTAGATCCCCACTTGTCACCACCTCTAACATCTTACTTCCCTGACTCTTAGGACATTTTAGTCTTACCTTGTATCTTTGTTACAGTTGTTGTGTCAGCATAAAGTTTATCTGTTTTTCCATGAAATCTTCCTTAATGAACTCTGCCATGCTGCGCCCAGAGAGCTTTACTTTCTGTGCCACTTACTGGACATTGGATGCTCCTGCGAAAGGTCATAGTCCTCCAGTCAGCTAGGACTATGGCTCATAGCTCTCCAGTCTAACTGAAGGCATTCCTCGAAGGACTGCATTGCTGTTTGGTTTCTCTCTTATCTCTTATAGACTTGGATTTGCTTAATTCAGTAGATTCTGTTTAATGAGTGTTTTGAATGAATGGCTTATTCTAATATTAGTGGCCCTGTAAAGTGTGTAAAAGATGTTTTGCCAAGGTGGTAGACAGTCACAGAGTGTGGGGGAGGGAGGCTCACATGCCTAGTCTGCAGTTAGGATGGTCTCGGGTGGACAGACTGCTTTGCATCTGCAAATCATCTCGTCCTTTCTCCTCTCTGATTTTATGGCCTTGTCCCAATGGCAGGCACAGAACATCTTGGCCCAGAAGCCGTTTGAATCTGTCCTTACTGTTTGCTCTCTAAAGCAGTTCTTACCTGACGAGGAGCATCAGGCTAAAGGCCACACACATGGCTTAGGTGCTTATTCGAGGGAAGATTTGTGACCAGTGTACATCTTATTTATATCTAGTCTGTCTTGCCATTATTTTTTAGGGGGAAAAAAGAATAAAGAAAGCCAGGAATAGTGGAATGTGGGAGGCTGAGGCAGGACTTGGACCTGAGTTTAGGACCAGTCTGGGCAATGTAGGAGATTCCATGTCTTAGAATAACAACAATACAATGGAGAAAGCCTCACTGTGCAACCCTGGATGTCTTGAACTCGCTGTGTAGACCAGGCTGGCCTCAAACTCAGAGGTCTACCTGCCTGAGTGTTGGGATTATAGACATTCACCACTGTACTGTGCTAAAATAAATATTAATTTTTAAAAAACAATTCTGGTTACCATGTTTGCTGAATCTTGAGAAATAGGGATTGGATATGTATGGATAATGTATCAAATACAATGTAGAAAAGACATTTGAACCAACAATGTGTACATTTGACTTAATATTGTTTTAGAAATGCTTATCAGAAACATATCTGTATGTATAGAAAATGTTTTAAAGTATACACTTTTGGGCAGGAAAAGTTAACATGAAACCAATATGTAACTTTCTAGTCAAACTCACATTCAGAATTTTTTAGCTCTCTAGTTCTGGTAATATATTCAATGGTAACAATGGTTTGCTTGCAAACGTGAGGCCCTGGGTTCTAATATGGCCAAAAAGTAAGGGTTTGTAATTATTTAGAAAGAGTTATTAATTAGAGGCATTTTGAATACACACACACATACATATACACACACACACACATATGAATACACCATTGTGCTTGTGTGGGGCTTAGAGGACAACTTGTAAGATTCAGTTCTCTCTTGAATCTTGGTGGGTCATGGGATGGAATTCTAGTCAGGCTTGGCGGTGAGTGCTGTTACCAGCTATGCTATCTCAGATGTCCCCAAAACAGATTTTGTCAGTGTGCTTGTTTGCCAGATGTTTGAGGCAGAGTCTCCATCTGTCCCAGCCTAGTCTCACACTTGCTCCTGGTACCTGGGTTAGACCTACCTGCACCTCTGGTCCTGCTGCTCTGCTTCTGCACTATAAGCATGCATCACCATAGGCAGGGCTTCCTGCTTGCTAGGCTAGCACTTTACCAACTGAGCTACACTCCCTCTCCAACATTGTTACTATGTTAATGCTGCAGGGTATTGTTAGTAAGATGATCTCAATAGTACACCATTAGGAAGAATTGTTTAGAGAAATAACAGAGTTCTTTCTTCATTTTTAGGTGTGTGGTTTTTAATAACAGAGGAGTAGCAGGAGAAAGTCTCTTGGTAAGTACATTGAAATGACAAGTCTCCATTTGAAAAAATTTGAAAAAGAACCATCTGTTTTATAAGGCAAGGTATATTCTTTTTACTGAAACTATGCAATTAATAGAAGTTCATAGTAGGAAAATCTCTCCAGCCCAAATTAGTATAGGTTCCAATTTTTTTGTTTATGTCTATATATCTGTGTACGTCAGATACCTTGGAACTAGAATGACAGACAGTTGTGAGCCATTTCATGTTGAGTTCTGGGAACTGAACCTAGGTTCCCTAGAAGGGCAGGAACTGCCCTTGACCATCAAGCTAAGCCATCTCTCCAGCCACCAGCATTCCATTTTATAGCAACTTTTATATTTACTACATTTTAACATCAATAGATATTAATGTGTATCTTTTGTTTGTTTGTTTTTTGTTTTTTTCAAGTCAGATTTTCTCTGTGTAGCCTTGTTTGTCTGGAAACTTGATCTGTAGACCAGGTTGCCCTCAAATTCAGAGATCTGTCTGCCTCTGCCTCCCAAGGATATGAGCCACCATCATCCAAGATGTCTGTCATTTTTAATGGAAAATACATTTATTTAAAAATTAGCCAAAATAGTGTGGACATACAGCTAAGTGGTTAGCATTCTTGCCTAGCATTTGTGAAATCCTAGAGTTAGTCCCAGCACCACACTGGAAACAAACAAACAAACAACAATCTTACCTCCTGTTCTATTGCTGTGAAGAAACACCATGATCAAGGTGACTTATAAAAGAAAGCATATAATTGGGGCCATTTCAGAGGCTAACAGTTTCAGAGGGTGAGTACTTGACCATCAGGGTGGGAACATAGCAGCAGGCAGGCAGCAGTATCACTGAGAGCTTGCATCAGATTCATGGATGGCAGGCAGAGCGAGCGGGACTGGGCCTGGTGTGAAGCCCAGGCAGGTTTACATAGATGTAATACTATTTAAATCATTTAAAATTTAAGTCATGTCTTTCCCCCTCTAACTCCTACTTATTTTTTACTAGAAGTTCTTCCACATAACTATGGCATTTGATGATTAAATCTGTGAGCTGAACCAGGCATGGTGGTGAACTGCATCTTTCTTCATAGCTACTTGGAAGGATAAAGTAGGAGGATCACTTGAGGTCAGGAATTCAAGGCCAGCTTGGGCAAAACAGTGAGATCTTATCCTCAAAAGAACAACCCAAAACAAAAACCTGTGAACCATGTTATAAGATAGGATTTTACACTGACTTCACTTACTACAAGAGTTAATCGTGATTGTCAACTTGATGTGATGAGAAATGACTGAAATTAACACCCAACTCTAAGTGTACCTGTGAGCGCAGTTCTAGAGAAAAGTCACTCAAGGGCTATTCAGAGTCTCAGTGCTGTTCCAGTCTGGACCGAGGACACATAAAGGGGAGAAAGGGAGAAAGTAAATCAGTCTAGACTTCTCTCCTCTCCTTTCGTTCTCCTCTTCTCTTCCTCTCCTACTCTCTCCATCCCTCTACCCTTCCTTATACCATGAGAATCTTTGGCATGGCCCCTTCCATGATAGAGTGATACCCTAAAACTAAGCAATAGAAGTCGTTTGTTCTTTGCACTGTTTTGTTTTGTTTTATTTGAATCACACCAAGAATGCATATCCTTTATTAGATATTTTTTTATTTACATTTCAAATGTTATCTCCTTTCCTGGTTTCCCCTCCAAAAATCCCCTATCCCAATCCCCTCAACCTCCCCACTCCCCCTCCTGCCACTCACCAACCCACCCATTCACATTTCCCTATCCTAGCATGCTCCTACACTGGGGCATCGAGCCTTCTCAGAACCAAGGGCCTCTCCTCCCATTGATGTCCAATAAGGACATCCTCTGCTACATATGTGGCTGGAGCCATGGGTCCATCCATGTGTACTCTTTGGTTGATGGTATAATTCCTGGGAGCTCTGGAACTACTGGTTAATTCATATTGTTGTTCCTCCTATGGGGCTACAAACCCCTTCAGCTCCTTCAGTCCTTTCTTTAACTACTCCATTGGAGACATTGTGCTCCGTCCAATGGGTGGCTGAGAGCATCCACCTCTGTATTTGTCAGACACTGTCAGAGCCTCTCAGGAGACAGCTAAATATGGCTCCTGTTAGCAAGAAATTTTTGGCATCCTCAATAGTGTCTGGGTTTGGTGACTCTATATGGCATGGATCCCCAGGAAGGGCAGTCTCTGGATGGCCTTTCCTTCAGTGTCTTCTCCACACTTTGTCTCCATATTTCCTCGCATAACTATTTTCTTCACTTTTCTAAGAAGGTCTGAAGCACCCACACTTTGGTCTTCCTTCTTCTTGAGCTTCATTTGGTCTGTGAATTGTATCATGGGTATCCTGAGCTTCTGGGCTAAAATCCACTTATCAGTGAGTGTATACCGTGTGTGTTCTTTTCTGACTGGGTTACCTCATTCAGGATGATATTTTCTAGTTCTATCCATTTGCCTAAGAATTTCATGAATTCATTGTTTTTGATAACTGAATAGTAAGTACTCCATTGTGTAAATGTACCATATTTTCTGTATCCATTCCTCTATTGAAGGACATCTGGGTTCTTTCCAGCTTCTGGCTATTTTAAATAAGGCTGTTATGAATATAGTAGACCATGTGTCCTTATTACATGTTGGAGCATCATCTGGGTATATGCCCAAGAGTGATATAGCTGGGCCCTAATGTAGTACTATGTCCAATTTTCTGAGGAACCACCAGACTGATTTCCAGAGTGGTTGTACCAGCTTGCAATCCCACAAGCAATGGAGGAGTGTTCCTCTTTCTCCACATCCTCGCCACCATCTGCTGTCACCTGAATTTTTGATCTTAGCCATTCTGACTGGTATGAGGTGGAATCTCAGGGTTGTTTTGATTTGCTGATGATTAGGGATGCTGAACATTTTTTCAGGTGCTTCTCAGCCATTCAGTATTCCTCAGTTGAGAATTCTTTGTTTAGCTCTGTACCTCATTTTTAAATAGGATTATTTAATTTTCTGGAGTCCATCTTCTTGAGTTTTTATATATATTGGATATTAGTCCCCTATCTGATTTAGGATTGGTAAAGATCCTTTCCCAAACTGTTGGTGGCCTTTTTGTCTTATTGACAGTGTCTTTTGCCTTACAGAAGCTTTGCAATTTTATGAGGTCCCACTTGTCAATTCTTGATCTTACAGCATAAGCCATTGCTGTTCTATTCAGGAATTTTTCCCCAGTGCCCATATCTTCGAGGCTTTTCCCCACTTTCTCCTCTATAAATTTCAGTGTCTCTGGTTTTTTTAATTAATTAATTTATTTATTTATTTAGGCCATTGTTATTCAGTTATATTGGAGAATTCTAGGGGCACATGTAGATTTGTTCCTAGCTACCTTAATATAGAATGACATACAGTCACATGACACCAATTTTGAACTACTTAGACACAATTACATTAACAAGACAAAAAGCCTTTATCTCAGTTGGTTTTTACCAGGAAAAAGATTATGCTGGGATTGAGTCTCTGGTTTTATGTGGAGTTCCTTGATCCACGTAGACTGGACCTTAGTACGAGTAGATAAGAATGGATCAATTCACATTCTTCTACATGATAACCGCCAGTTGTGCTAGCACCATTTGTTGAAAATGCTGTCTTTTTTCCACTGGTTGGTTTTACCTCCCTTGTCAAAGATCAAGTGACCATACTGTGTGGGTTCATTTCTGGGTCTTCAGTTCTATTCTATTGATCTACCTGTCTATCGTTGTACTAGTACCATGCAGTTTTTAGCACAGTTGCCCTGTAGTACAGCTTTTAGGTCAGGCATGGTGATTCCACCAGAGGTTCTTTTATCATTGAGAATAGTATTTGCTATCCTAGGTTTTTTGTTATTCCAGATTAATTTGAAAATTGCCCTTTCTAAATAATTGAAGAATTGAATTGGAATTTTCATGGGGATTGCATTGAATCTGTAGATTGCTTTCAGCAAGATAGTCATTTTTACTATATTGATCCTGCCAATCCATGAGCATGGGAGATCTTTCAATCTTCTGAGATCTCCTTTGATTTCTTTCTTCAGAGACTTGAAGTTATTATCATACAGATCTTTCACTTCCTCAGTTAGAGTCACACCAAGGTATTTTATATTATTTGTGACTATTGTGAAGGGTGTCATTTTCCTAATTTCTTTCTCAGCCTGTTTATCCTTTGTGTAGAGAAAGGCCATTGATTTGTTTAAATTAATGTTATATCCAGCTACTTCACTGAAAATGGTTATCAGATTTAGGAGTTCTCTGGTGGAATTTTTAGGGTCACTTATATATACTATCATAATCTGCAAAAAGTGATATTTTGACTTCTTCCTTTCCAATTTGTATCCCCTTGACATCCTTTTGTTGTCTAATTGCTCTGGCTAGGACTTCAAGTACTATATTGAATAGGTAGGGAGAAAGTGGGCAGCCTTGTCTAGTCCCTGATTTTAGTGGGATTGCTTCCAGCTTCTCTCTATTTACTTTGATGTTGGCTACTGGTTTGTTGTATATTGCTTTTATTATGTTTAGGTATGAGCCTTGAATTCCTGATCTTTCCAAGACTTTTATCACTAATGGGTATTGGATTTTGTCAAATGCTTTCTCAGCATCTAATGAGATGATCATGTGGTTTTTGTCTTTGAGTTTGTTTATATAGTGGATTGCATTGATGGATTTTCATATATTAAATCATCCCTGCATCCCTGGAATGAAGCCTACTTGATCATGATGGATGATTATTTTGATGTGTTCTTAGGTTGAGTTAGCGAGAATTTTGTTGAGTATTTTTGCATTGATATTCATAAGGGAAATTGGTCTGAAGTTCTCTATCTTTGTTGGGTCTTTATGTGGTTTAGGTATCAGAGTAATTGTGGCTTCATAGAATGAGTTGGGTAGAGTACCTTCTGCTTCTATTTTGTGGAATCTGGCATTAGGTCTTCCTTGAAGGTCTGA
Source organism: Mus musculus (assembly GCF_000001635.26). NCBI lineage: Eukaryota > Metazoa > Chordata > Mammalia > Rodentia > Muridae > Mus > Mus musculus. The sequence continues at coordinate 10,677,105 of NC_000084.6, read as the reverse complement.
TTGATAGAATTCTGTACTAAAGCAATCTGGTCCTGGGCTTTTTTTGGTTGGGAGATTATTAATGACTGCTTCTATTTCTTTAGGGGATATGGGACTGTTTAGGTCATTAATCTAATCCTGATTTAACTTTGGTACCTGTTATCTGTCTAGAAATTTGTCCATTTCATCCAGGTTTTCCAGTTTTGTTGAGTATAGCCTTTTGTAGTAGGATCTGATGGTGTTTTGGATTTCCTCAGGTTCTATTGTTATGTCTCCCTTTTCATTTCTGATTTTGTTAATTAGGATACTGTCCCTGTGCCCTCTAGTGAGTCTGGCTAAGGGTTAATCTAGCTTGTTGATTTTCTTAAAGAACCAGCTCCTGGTTTGGTTGATTCTTTGTATAGTTCTTGTTTCCACGTAGTTGATTTCACCCGAGTTTGATTATTTCCTGCAGTCTACTCCTCTTGTGTGAATTTGCTTCCTTTTGTTCTAGAGCTTTTAGGTATGTTGTCAAGCTGCTAGTGTGTGCTCTCTCTAGTTTCTTTTTGGAGGCACTCAGAGCTATGAGTTTTCCTCTTGGAAATGCTTTCATTATGTCCCATAAGTTTGGGTATGTTGTGGCTTCATTTTCATTAAACTCTAAAAAGTTTTTTAATTTCTTTCTTTATTCCTTCCTTGACCAAGGTATCATTGAGTAGAGTGTTGTTCAGTTTCCACGTGAATGTTGGCTTTGTATTATTTATGTTGTTATTGAAGATCAGCCTTAGTCCATGGTGATCTCATAGGATGCATGGTGATCTCATAGGGATAATTTGAATATTTTTTGTGTCTGTTTTGGCCTGTTTTGTGACCAATTAGATGGTCGATTTTGCAGAAGGTACCATGAGGTGCTGAGAAGAAGGCATATCCTTTTGTTTTAGGATAAAATGTTCTGTAGATATTTGTTAAATCCATTTGTTTTATAATTTCTGTTAGTTTCACTGTCTCTGTTTAGTTTCTGTTTCCAGGATCTCTCCATTGATGAGAGTGGGGTGTTGAAGTCTCCCACTCTTATTGTGTGAGGTGCAATATGTGCTTTCTTTACTATAGTTTCTTTAATGAATGTGGATGCCCTTGCATTTGGAGCATAGATATTCAGAATTAAGAGTTCATCTTGGTAGATTTTACCTTTGATGAGTATGAAGTGCCCCTCCTTGTTTTTGTTTTTGTTTTGTTTTTTTATAACTTTGGGTTGGAAGTGGATTTTATTCGATATTAGAATGGCTATTCCAGCTTGTTTCTTCGGACCGTTTGCTTGGAAAATTGTTTTCCAGCCTTTTACCCTGAGGTAGTGTCTTCTTTTTCCCTGAGGTGGGTTTCCTGTAAGCAGCAAAAAGTTGGGTCCTATTTATGTAGCCAGTCTTTTAGTCTCTGTCTTTTTATTTGGGAATTGAGTCCATTGATATTAAGAGATATTAAGGGAAAGTAATTGTTGCTTCATGTTATTTTTGCTGTTAGAGTTGGGAATCTGTTCTTGCTACTGTCTTCTTTTAGGTTTGTTGAAGGATTACTTTCTTGCTTTTTCCAGGGCATAGTTTCGGTCCTTGTGTTGGTGTTTTCCCATTATTATCCTCTGAAGGGCTGGATTTGTGGAAAGATATTGTATGAATTTGGTTTTGTCATGGAATACTTTGGTTTCTCCATGTATGGTAATTGAGAGTTTTGCTGGGTATAGTAGCGTGGGCTGGCATTTGTGTTCTCTTAGGGTCTGTAAAACATCTGTCCAGGATCCTTTGGCTTTCATAGTCTCTGGTGAGAAGTCTGGTGTAATTCTAATAGGTCTGCCTTTATATGTTACTTGACCTTTTCCCCTTACTGCTTTTAATATTCTATCTTTATTTAGTGTATTTGTTCTGATTATTATGTGTCGGGAGGAATTTCTTTTCTGGTCCAGTCTATTTGGAGTTCTGTAGGCTTCTTGTATGTTCATGGGCATCTCTTTCTTTAGGTTAGGGAAGTTTTCTTCTATAATTTTGTTGAAAATATTTACTGGCCCTTTAAGTTGAAATATCTTCATTCTCATCTATACCTATTATCCGTAGGTTTGGTCTTCTCATTGTATCCTGAATTTCCTGGATGCTTTGAGTTAGGATCTTTTTGCATTTTGCATTTTCTTTGATTGTTGTGCCAATGTTCTCTATGGAATCTTCTGCACCTGAGATTATCTCTTCCATCTCTTGTATTCTGTTGCTGATGCTCGCATCTATGGTTCCTGATTTCTTTCCTAGGGTTTCTATCTCCAAAGTTGTCTTTCTTTGGGTTTTCTTCATTGTTTCTCCTTCCATTTTTAGATCTTGGATGGTTTTGTTCAATTCCTTCACCTGTTTGTGTTTTCCTGTCATTCTTTAGGGGATTTTTGTGTTTCCTCTTCAAGGTCTTCTACCTGTTTAGCAGTGTTTTCCTGTAATTCTTTGAGGGACTTTTGTGCTTCCTCTTTAAGGGCTTCTACCTGTCTAGCAGTGTTCTCCTGGATTTCTTTAAGTGAGTTATTAATGCTCTTCTTAAAATCTACCAGCATCATGAGATAAAATTGTAAATCCCAGTCTTGCTTTTCAGGTGTGTTGTTGTATCCAGGACTCTGTGGTGGGCGTACTGGGTTCTGATGATGCCCAGTGGTCTTGTTTTCTGTTACTAAGATTCTTACATTTGCCTTTCCCCATCTGGTAATCTCTGGTGTTAGATATTCTAGCTGTCTCTGGTGGAGCTTGTTTCTCCTGTGATTCTTTAGCCTCTGTCAGCACTCCTGGAAGACCAACTCTCCTGTGTCCCAGTGATCAGAACACTCTCTGCAGGCAAGCTCTCCTCTTGCACAGAAGTCTGGATCTCAGATCTACCTACTGATTCCTGGGGTCAGAGCCCTCCCTGGAGGCCCACTCTCCTCTGGCCGGGAAGGTGTCCAGGGGTCTGGGTCTCAGCTTTGTCTCTTGGCTGAGGATGAAGGCCCGAAGGGACCCTGTCCAAGAAGCTCTGTTGCTTCTGCCGTCCACGTGCTCTCCTGCTTAGACTGGTCTCAATGATCCCAAGATTTTGGGTGTGCTAGGGTCTGCCTTTGTCCTTTGACCCTGTTGCTGCTAACACAAGTCCCTCTGGGTTTTTTGGAACTGATGTTGTGCTCCACTCACCAGTGATCCCAAGGTCCCGGCTGTGCTAGGATGCCTGCAGTGTGGAGAGTCCTCTGGGGACCTTGGGGCCCTCCACCAAGATCGCACCCTCCTGTATTTCTTTAAGGGAGTTATTTACGTGCTCTATCATCATCATGAGATGTAATTTTAAATCAGAGTCTTGCTTTTGTAGTGTGTTGGGGAATCCAGGGCTCGCTGTGGTGGGAAAACTGGGTTTTGATGATTCCAAGTAGCCTTGGTTTTTGTTGCTTATGTTCTTGCCCTTGCCTTTTGTTATCTAATTATCTCTGGTGTTAGCTCAAGTTGCTGTCTTTGACTGCAGCTTGTCTTTTCCAGGAGGAATTTAGGTATGGAGAGCTCTGGTATAGGGTCAGCTCTGGGGTGCACAAAGAAACAAGAAGGATCCTGTCCCCAGCTAATCCTTGTTTCCTATGTCCTGATGGCTCTGGAAGGGTCCCTCTTGGGCTAGGAATTTGAAGAGAAATAGTGGTCTTACCTGTGTTTGCAGGTATGTAGGCACTCCTGGGAGACCAGTTCTCTCCTGGCGGGATTTGTGTATGTAGCTTTGCGGCACAGATTAGCTCTGGGCGCAGACAGAAACTGGAAGGCTCCTGTCCCAGGCTGCCCCTTGGTTTCTTTGTCCTGTGGGTTCTGGGTGAGTTCCTCTGAGCAGCAGTGATGGTTCTATCTGCATTCATAGACCTGTCTGCACTCCTGGGAGGCTAGCTCTCCTGGCGCCACCTGGGTATTAGAGCCCTGTGACAGAGAGCCAGCTCCAGGTGCAGACAGAAACCCTACACTGTTTTCTTAGATGTTCTGTCAAAATAATGAAAAATAATCTAATACAGAAATTTGGTACCAGGAGTGGGGTGGTTGCCATGACAGAATCTTTATATATGACTCTTAAGTTTTGGAATTAGTTGCCAGGAGAAATTTGACAGTTTTTCTGTCTGACCTAGAAATCCCTTTAAGATAGTACAGTCTCAGTATCAATTGGTGATTCTGGTGGTACCTCAGATGACTAGAGTCCTGATAGAAATGTGAAGAGCAGCAGCCTGGATGTGAGATTTCAGGTGGAAACAAGGACTGAATTTTAAATTGTGTTATGTTCTGGTAATTAACTTACCTATTTTTTTCTGTGTCTTGAGATTTTAAGGAAGGCAGTCTAATACTCAGGCTATGACATTGCTAGTTGCACATTTTTTTAAGAGACTTGGGTAAAATAAAGAAGCAGAGGAGAAAGACTCTACCTGGAGAGAGAGAGAGAGAGAGTTTGTTTAGCGAAACCAATGGAGAGTTGAGAGTGAAGAAGACATGGTTTCTGAAGAAGCCAGTGCCATTAAGGATGCCATTCACTTTGCACTGAGACAGGAGGATATATGCTTTCGTGGCATGCTAGAAATTGGCCAGATCCTACTTATGGCAAGCTCTAGGATGTGAAAAAGTCTTTGAAATATTTTCTCTTAACAAGAGAATACTTCTAGAGTTCTTGTTCTACCAGGGCCTAGGAGGTTGTTTCCCTGGGATCTGTTTTACCATGTTCAGCCATTTATGGACTAATACTACGGTGGTCCATGAATTTTAATTATCATTTGAGATGGTGGCACAGTTGGAGGTGTTCATGTGTTGCTGATTTCAGGAACACAAGATTCAAGAATTCTATCTTTAAGAAGGGTTCTATGTGGATTCCAAAGCAGTATTTTTTGGGTGGTGAGGAGCAGACAATGTGTGAGAAGGTGTGTGTGTGGGGGGGGGGTCCTCTGGTGAAAGTCCTTGAGATGGTGACAAATGAAGCTGTGAGGTTAAAACCTAAATGTATAGTGAGACCCCAGAATTTGGAAATGTGAGCAATTTGGAAAGCTGCAGATAGAAAACAAAGCCAAATCAAGAGAGAGGTTGTGTGGGCTGCAAATGCCAAGGCCATAGAGTAAGGCTGGCCAAGTTTGTTTGAGCTCATCATAACATGCTTAGTGCCAGGCAGAAATCACCTAGGAGTCAGTGCTTTTTCTGCTATTCCATTCTTGCTGTGGTCCAGCCCTTCCTTGCAGTTTTCTGTTCCTTTTAGAATGATAGTGTTTACAGTCTATCATTGTATTCCTACCTTTGCATCATTGTTTACAACTTGCTTCATGATTTATAGAGACTCTAAGCAAAGAATATGTCTTGGACTTTTAACAATGTTGGAACTGTTAAGAGTGTGGGAGACCAGAGAAATGGATGGAATACATTTTGTATTGAGACAAACGTGAGCTTTGCAGGGCCATAACTGGAATGTCCTAAATGGAGGTGCATTTGGTTGCAAGGCTGTCAAGGAGTGAGCTTGTTCTGGTTAATCATAATTGTCAGCTTGATTGGCTTGAGAAATACCTATAAAAGCTGAATGTAGTGGTGCACATTACAAATCTAGGATTTAGGAGATTTAGACAGGAGGATGACTGAGAACTTGCAACCATCCTGGGATGCATAATTGGGCTACGGAACAAGATTCTGCCTCAAAAACAAACAAAATAAAGCCTAATAGCTAGAGAGACAATCCAGTGGATACGAGTGCTTGCTGTACATGCATGAGCATCTGAGTTCACATCCTACCACACACATGAAAAGTAAAGTGTGGCCATGCACTGTAAGCCCAGACACCTAGATCCGTGTTTGCTGAGAGGCCCTGTCTATCTCAGAGGGCTAAGGCAATGGAGCAGGATAACTCAGTATCTGTCTGGCTTCCTCATCCACACAGGTGCACACACCTTAACACACATACCCCACACACACATGCTACCTGGACCCCAAGATGAGGAAAATAATGGTGTTGAGCATCTGAAGGGAATAACATGCTGCAGACAGAGTCTCTTGAGATCTGTTCATTGAAGACAATCTGTCATGTATAAAGCAATAAAGTACATATTAATGGGGCATAGCGTACTTCTCAGAAGCTCAGGCCTCAAGTACACTAAAAAAGTGATGCAGTTGAATGCTAAGTGTAACTGTAGCAAGATCTACTAAGCTACAAAACACAGGGAATGAATAACTAATTTCCTAGAAGAGGTGGGAAATTTCAAAAAATAATCACATGCTGAGTTGCACATTTAGGGCTGTGACATTGAACCTTCAAGATGTTGTCACAGTATAACAAGAAAGGTGTTACTTGTGGCTAGTTAATGATGGTGGTAATTTTGTATAATATTTTTGAGTGTTTAAGATGTGTCAGTGATGTCTTTTTTACTTCATAGTTACTTACATAGTTACATTGGGGTACTAGCTGGTTTTTGTGTGTCAACTTGACACAGGCTTGAGTTATCACAGAGAAAGGAGGAGCATCAGTTGGGGAAGTGCCTCCATGAGATCCAGCTGTGGGGCATTTTCTCAATTAGTGATTAAGGGAGGAGGGACCATTGTGGGTGATGCCTTCCCTGGGCTGGTAGTCTTGGGTTCTCTAAGAAAGCAAGCTGAGCAAGCCAGGGGAAGCAAGCCAGTAAGTAACATCCCTCCATGGCCTCTGCAGCAGCTCCTGCTTTCTGACCTGCTTCAGTTCCAGTCCTGACATCCTTTGGTGATCAACAGCAATGTAGAAAGTGTAAGCTGAATAAACCCTTTCCTCCCCAACTTGCTTCTTGGTCATGATTGTGCAGGAAAAGAAACCCTGACTAAGCCGGGCGGTGGTGGCGCACGCCTTTAATCCCAGCACTCGGGAGGCAGAGGCAGGTGGATTTATGAGTTCAAGGCCAGCCTGGTCTACAAAGTGAGTTCCAGGACAGCCAGGGAATACAGAAAAACCCTGTCTTGGAAAAAGAAAAAAACAACAAAAAACAAACAAACAAACAAAAACAACAACAACAAAAAAACCCTGACTAAGACAATAGGTTACTTCATAGTAGTATTAACTCAATGATTTAGGGAAGTGTGGCCATGATCATTTCCATCTTCCAGATGACAGAAGTGAGACATAAGGAAAATAAGACTCAGAGACAGGGGTTCTGACCCTGTATGTATACTGCTTTAGACCATTAGGCTAGTCTTCCCCCTTACTCTTCATAAAGTAGCAGGACTTCCTTTGGAAGCCCACGAGTCGGTTTTAAAGACCTGTGTGGTAATCCTAAGAAGCTTAATCTGCTTCGTTGCTATTTGGAAAAAGGAGCACAAGTTGGTCATGTTTGTGGCTCAGAGCCATGGCAGTGGTAGAAATGTGGAGGGTGGGTTGGATGCCTGGAGGCAGGTTGTAAAGTTGTTACCACAGACTTATGCAGAGTTTAGAGTTTGAAAATACATGTAAGGTGGGTAGAGAGGAGAGAATGGAAATGAGGGGGTTCATGGGCTGAAAAAAATTACTAGGTTATTTTCTTTATTACCAGAGAGGGGCACATGTGGAGATCAGAAGATATCTTTCAGGAATAGTTTCTCTCCCTTCCATAGTGGGTACAGGAAATTGGATGCAAGTTGTCCAAGGCTTGATTAGTGACACTTCTGCCCACTCAGCCATCTCATCAGCCCCAGGCAAAAATATTAATTATATGTGGGAAATGAAGAGAAGAGAGCCCCAAACCACATTTTCACTTGTGTGTCTGCCGGATACTGATGTTTGCTGAAACAAGATTTAAGAGACTTTACAAGGTTGTAGGCCAGGCGTGGTGGCTCCCATGAGACCCTGCTGCAGCAAAGCATGCTGACTGTAGCTGGGTGTGATGATACGCACTTGGAATCATAGCACTCAAAACAAAAATTAAAAAACAAACAAACTGGAAAGTTACTTTGAAAGAATGCAGTAACCTACATCTACAAATCTCCGAGGACAGTTTGAGTTCTGATAGTGATGCTGTGGATGGAAACTGGTTTTGGTTTTATTTAAAGAATTCACTGACTTCCAAGCCAGAAAATAATAACAAGTAGCTTATTCCTGGGCTTATATAGTGTGGGAGTTAAATCGTGATATATTAGTACCTAGTACCCTCAGCAGTATGTCTATCAAAATGCTTCCCAAAAGCTATGTTATTAAAGCTATAGTCTGACAAGGTCTATTGTAATAAGTTAATAGTAATAAGTCCCATATTCAAGTTTGCTTTTCATCAGTAACCAGCTATGTGATGGAGAGTATGTCAGTTCACCTCTGTTTCTCTATTTGGTAAACAGAGAAAGACAATAATAACAGACACATGCCACTTCACAAGGATATTTCAAGTTCATATGGAATTATGAATACAAAAAGCTCTTATAAAATCAAAGCGTTTTCCCGCCCAAGGTATAATTGCTACTGTATAAACTCATTACATCACTAGGGTATAAGAAGTATATATTTAATCATAATTAACCAGTCTATGTGTCTTAGTTAGGATTTTTATTACTGTAATGAAACACCATCACCTTTTGGTTGAAGAGGAAAGGGTTTATTTTGCTTCCACTTCCACTTTGCTGTTCATCACTGGAGGAAGTCGGGAGGAACCTTGAGGCAGGAGCTGATGCAGAGGCAGTGAAGGGGTGCTGCTTACTGACTAACTCTTCATAGAATAATCAGCCTGCTTGAACCCCGGACCACCAGCACAGCACGGTATCATCCACAATGGGCTGGGCCCTCCCTCCCTCCCTCCCCCATCAATCACTAACTATGAAAATGCCCTCAGGCATGCCTACAGCCTGACCTTATGGAGACATTTTCTTAATTGAGGTTCCCTCCCGTGGGTCAAGCTGACTTAAAACTCTCCAGCACAATTAACCCCTTGTCAGCTTGACACACAAACACATCAGTGTTAAGCCACCTTTCCTTTCTCATTCATCCCCAAGATTTCACATTGAAAACATAAATAGCTTTAAGAGTCCCACAGACTTTACATATTCAAACACATTAAAAATTAAGTCCCTTTAATAATTCAATCTCTTTAAAAATCCAAAATTTCTTGAGAGTACAAAATCTCTCTGTTGTGGGTTCCTATTAAAAAAAAAATTACCAAAATTAAGTACATACTTCCTTACTTCAAAAGAGAAGAACCAGGACACTGTCATCATCTGAACAAAGCACATCCACAACCAACTGTAAGTAACACCCAGTATATGTGCTCCACTCACAGTCTTCTGAACAACTCCAAAGGCCTGGGGTCGTCTGCTCCACTCTTTGCTGTGTGCACAGCTTGTCTTCCAGGCTCTGACTGGCTCCACTCCACTGCTGCTGCTGTCCTTGGTGGTCATCCCATGGTATTGTCATCTCCAAAATGCTGGGTCTCTTGCAACTGGGCTGCACTTTCACTAATAGCCTCTCTGGGCTCTCTTCATGGTGCCAAGCTTCAGCTTCTCTGCATGACCCCTTCAATCCTAGGCCTTCAAATGCCACTGAGGCGTTATCAATGGCCTCTCGTGGCCTCTCACAGTGCTAAGCCTTAACTGCTCTCCATGACCCCTTCATGTCTTCAAAGCCAGTGCTGTGTCAGACCTGACCATGTTTTGGGGAGGATTGTGAATGGAATTTGGAACTTTGTGCAAAAAAAGGCCATTGAGTGGTCAGTGCTTGGTGAGTTGTTCTGTGTCTCTTACACTATCAAGTTCAGCTGCCAGTGTGAGGTACAACCTTGGCTGCCTCTGCAACACAGCTCTGATTTCTCTCAGGGAACAATTCCCAGAAGATTTCACTTTAGTGGTGCTGGTCTTTTCTTAATCATCATTAATTTCCTAACTCCAGCCAACCAGCATCGAGTATCCAAGCAAAGCAAAGGTTTCATTTTTAATAGTTCTGGTATTGTGTTAATCACAGTTGATTCTTCAGCCCCAGGTTATCAGAACCACAGAGTCTGAATTCAAAATAACAAATGCCCCAGAGTAGAGACTTTAACTTTTTCTCCGAATCTTCATTAGCCAGGCCTCCATCTTCTGTACTGCCCTCAGCTCCTATAGAACAACTCACCAAACTCTGAACACTCAATTTTTGTTTGTTTGTTTGTTTGTTTGTTTTGCACAAAGTTCCAAAGTCCTTTCACGGTCCTCCCCAAAACATGGTCATGTCGTCACAGCAAAACTCCACAATATGTTAGTATAACCACTTCTAATATTTTTAAGTAGTTATAAAAGGATATAATTATAACTATTTTTGGAACTCAAGAAAATAGTGGTTTTTTTCCAAAAGTTCCTAATTCTGACTGCAGTTTAGTCGTTCAACATCTTGAGTATTTCTTGAGTAGGATCACAAAGCAAGAGGCCTGAATTAATCACTGACTCTGACATTTATAGGCCTTTGTATTCTTTCTGTCATATAGTCATATAGTTTCTGTTCCAGTCTGGAGGAAGTTTTGTGTTTATTTATACTTCTCCTTGTTTCAGAGGGGACTTTAGTGTGGCTGAGGCCAGAGCAAGAAAGACATGGAGAAGGCATTGAGAGAGAGAGAGAGAGAGAGAGAGAGAGCGAGAGAGAGAGAGAGAGAGAGAGAGAGAGCAAAGAATGAGTCAGCAAAGATCAATCAGACAAGAACTGTCTCCAACTGAAATTAGCCCAGAGGACTGGCAACTATGAAGTGGTGTTTAGAGTAAGCAGATTTCATAGGAGAGGGCAAAGTGCAGAAGTAAAGGCTTTGTTGGTAGAGGTCAGAGTTACAGTGAGAAGGCACAGGAAGTGCTGTGGCCCATGCAGAGTTCAGGAGGTGGAAGTTTTCACAATATTGTCCTCCTCTCTTAGTAGTCTTGCAAGGATGAGGGAACGCCAAAGAACGTTGTCTGTGGAAATGAGAACCTGCAACCACCTTGCTGAGACTGCGCACTGTAGGAATCAGACAAACCTGGCCCCAGCTGGTGGAACCTCAGACATTCCTGGGGGGCAACTGGGAGTTTTTGGAGTAAATAAGACCTTTTGCTCTGCCTTTGCAGATAGGATTTTAGAGATAGGGATCTAAGAGTTCAAGGTATCCACAAACGCTGTATTCTTTTTTTTTTTTTCTATGAACCAGGTTCTGAGATTTTTTTGTTTTTTTTGTTTTTTTGAGACAGAAATCAGACTGTTTATTGGTAAGCAGATATAAACATTTTCAACAAACAACGAAACAAAAAAAAAAAACCACAAAAAAACCTTTGACACAATGTTTAATTATCCAACATATTTTTTTAATTAAAAAAAAATCAAGAGCTAGAAGAAGTTTTCTAGAAAGGATTTGGGACACCTTTATGGCCCAAGGGAGAAGCTGCAAAGAGGCTGGTGTAGCCAGTCCTGGGTGAATTATCAGATGTGTTCCTTCAGGCACTTCCTGGCTCACACCATTCTGCTCAGTCCAGATGCCTCATCAAGTTGCCCTGAAGGCAAGTCTGTGGGAGCATTTTCTTGATTTCTTTTTTTTTTTTTTTCTTTTTTTCTTTTACTGAAAGTAGGTTCTTATCCCATACATCCCAAGTATAGCCTCCCTCCCACCATTTCTTCTACACCCCTACCTCCCCTTCCCTCAGACCTACCCCTACCCCACCTGACTACTACCCTGTTTTCTATTCAGAAAACAGCAGGTCTCTAAAAATACGACAGCCAGACAGCCAAATAGAACAAAACAAGATACAGCAGACAAGGGGAAAGCCCTCACATGGAGACTAGCCAAGGCAAACACTATCAGAAGAAGAGTTCCAAGAGCAGGCAAAAGAGCCAGAGATACCCACTCTTGTTCTTAGGAGTCCCACAGAAGCACCAAGCTAACAGCCATATTATGTACTCAGAGGACCTAGTGCAGACCCATGCAAACTCCATGCTTGCCACTTCACTCTCTCTCTCTATGAGCCCATGCTTAAGTGAGTCTTGCTAGGTGGGACATGTTCTTCTGGTACCCCTATCCCCTCTGCCTCCTACAGTTCCTCCCACCATCTTCTTCAGAGTTCTCTAATCTCTGAGGGGAGGGAACCAGTGTAGACCTCCACTTTAGATTCTCTTTCCACGTAATGTCTGGCCGTGGGTCCCTGCGCCCACTTGTGTGCTGCAAAGGAAGCCTCCCTGATGATGGCTGGACACGACCTGATCTAGGAGAATCATTTCATTGATTGTGTTTGCTTGTTTGTTTGTTGTTGTTTTTCAAGACAGGGTTTCTCTGTATAGCCCTGGCTGTCCTGGAATTCACTTTGTAGACCAGGCTGGCTCATTGATTTTTTTTTAAGAGAGTCTGTTACTGGCTGGCAAGTAAGCCTGGACTCTAAGAAAGATAGCTGAACTTGAGCCCTTCCATGGGTTTTGCTTCAGTTCATGCGTGAATTTCTGCCCTGGTTTCCCTCAGTGAGGCTGTAATCTGGAAATATAAGCTGAAATAACCCCTTTCTTCCTCAAAAAGAAAGAGAAAGAAATACTTAAATGATTAAGGGGGTTTTAGAAATAACAATAGCATAGCTGCTGCTTGCTAAATAATGAACATTGGCTGCTGAGCCTGCAAAGATGCTTAGGTGCATCTCAGACTTGGGCACAGCAGCAGCCAGATGGCCTTCCATTCCTGTCCCTGCCATCTCCTCCCACTCCAGCCCTCACTCTGCTTCTGTCCTCAGAAGTCCTTGGCCCTGGCTATACGCCTTTGCATCCTCTGGGACCCTTGAACTCCACCTAACCCCCATGGCAGAGACCCAGATCCTTTGGTGTCTGTCTGTGATCTTTTATTTACTTATTTTTAGATTCTTCACTGACTGTCACATGTTCTGCACTCATGCAGTCTAAACCCAGCCATGGAAGAACAGGAGCCTCTTAATCTGCACTGAAAAGATCTGGCTGGCTGAGCTGCTTTGAAGCATGAGCAGTAACTGGTGTGCCTTGTATGTACAGCTATAGGAGCCTTGTATGTACAGCTATAGGAGCCTTGTATGTACAGCTATAGGAGCCTTGTATATACAGCTATTGGAGCCTTGTATGTACAGCTATGGGAGCCTTGTATGTACAGCTATAGGAGCCTTGTATGTACAGCTATAGGAACCTTGTATGTATAGATATAGGAGCCTTGTATATACAGCTATAGGAGCCTTGTATGCACAGCTATAGGAGCCTTGTATGCACAGCTATAGGAGCCTTGTATGCACAGCTATAGGAGCCTTGTATGTACAGCTATAGGAGCCTTGTATGTACAGCTATAGGAGCCTCATATGTACAGCTATAGAAGCATGGACTGTTCCCATCTTGGCTCATGAATGGAAGGCACACTGGTCACACTGGCCTTGAACCTGATGAAGGCACACTGGTCACACTGGCCTTGAAGCTGATGGGGTTATTTCTTGGGGCTCTGTATTTCATGGCTAGTTTTTTTTTTTTAAGTAATATACTCTCAGGTAAACTTTGACACTTGGTCATTTTATACATCTATTGATGGCAAGAAAAACAACTGTATGTTGAAATGCTGATTTTATTCATGGGACATGTTTTTTTTTTTTTAATTCCTTACATGACGAATTCATAGTCCAACACTAAGATCAGTTTTATTAAGAACAATGTGAACAGTTCACTAGGAAGGGGACAGAGGAGGGCTATGATTTTAAAAGCAAATCATACTATAGAGATGGATTGAAGAACACAATTAGTCCCATTATAAAAGTCCCGCCTTGTGGTGGGCAGATCCACATAAGAATTCCAGAATTGCTTTAAATAGAATTATTAAATAATTGCATATAGATCACTTGTCTTAGTTAGGGTTTCTATTCCTGGACAAAACATCATGGCCAAGAAGCAAGTTGGAGAGGAAAGGCTTTATTCAGCTTACACTTCCACGTTGTTGTTAGTCACCAAAGAAGTCAGGACTGGAACTCAAGCAGGTCAGGAAGCAGGAGCTGATACAGAGGCCATGGAGGGATGTTACTTACTGGCTTGCTCAGCTTGCTTTCTTATATAACCCAAGACTCCCAGTCCAGAGATGGTCTGACCCACAAGGGGCCCTCTCCCTTGATCACTAATTGAGAAAATGCCTTACAGCTGGATCTCACAGAGGCACTTCCCCAACTGAAGCTCCTTTCTCTGTGATAACTTCAGCCTGTATCAAGTTGACACACAAAACCAGCCAGTACATCACTGGACCTCCAGTAAGGTGTGCAAAATTAAATATTCTAAGTTCCAAACAGTTAAAATCCTGAGTAAGGATTAGAAGTTTAGTAAGTCCTACTCCCGACTCACCACCCTAGCATTCTTCTACACTGTGGCATCAAGCCTTCACAGGACCAAGGACCTCCCCTCCCATCAATGCCAGATAAAGTCCCTTCATCTCCTTCAGTCCTTCCCCTAACTCCTACGATGGTTGGCTGTGAGCATGTGCCTCTGTATTTGTCAGGCTCTGGCAGAGCCTCTCAGGAGACAGCTGTATCAGGCTCTTGTCAGCAAGCACTTCATGGCATCAACAATAGTGTCTGGGTTTGGTGTCTGCATGTGGGATGGATCACCAGGTGGGGTAGTCTCTGGATGGCCTTTCCTCATTGTCCCTGTATTTCCTTTAGACAAGAGCAATTCTGGGTTAAGATTTCAGAGATAGACCGGGCGTGGTCTCGAACGCCTTTAATCCCAGCACTGGGGAGGCAGAGGCAGGTGGATTTCTGAGTTCCAGGCCAGCCTGGTCTACAAAGTGAGTTCCAGGACAGCCAGGGCTACACAGAGAAACCCTGTCTTGAAAAACAAAAAGCAAAAAACAAAAAACAAAAAGATTTTGGAGATAGGTGGATGTCTCCATCCCTCAAAGCAGGGCTGGGGGTGGGGGGTGGGCAGACATGCCTAACCTCTGATATAGTCTCAACAGGTTCTCCCTCCCCTTTGTGGGATATTTCAGCTAATGTCATCCCTGTTGGGTCCTGTGGGGCTCTTGCTTTCTTGGCATCTGGGTCTTTCTTGTTGCTACCCTCAGTTCCCTAGCCCCCATTGCTACACACCTCTGTTCAATTTCCTGACCCACTCCATAGGAGAAACAACAATATGAACTAACCAGTACCCTCAGAGCTCCCTGGGACTAAACCACCAACCAAAGAAAGCACATGGCAGGATTCATGACTCTAACTGCATGTGTAGCAGAGGATGGCCTAGTTGGTCATCAATGGGAGAGGAGGCCCTTGGTCCTGTGAAGGTTCTATGCCCCAGTATAGGGGAATGCCAGGGCCAGGAAGCGGGAGTGGGTGGGTTGGTGAGCATAGGGAGGGGAGAGGGGAAGAGGATAGGGGATAAACCAGGAAAGGGGATAACATTTGAAATGTAAATAAAATATCCAATAAAATTATTTTGTCTATTAAACATTAAAAACTTTTCCTGACCCACTGTAGATCGTCTCCATCGCCTTCCATACCTGATTCTGCCCCTCTTTTTCTGCTCCCCCCCTCTCTTCCTCCCAAGTCCCTCCCATTCTCTATTTCCCTTGATTATATTGTTGCCCTTCTAAGTAAGACTGAAGCATCCACACCTTGGTCTTCCTTCCTCTTGAGCTTCATGTGGTACATGAGTTGTATCATGGGTATTCCATGTTCTTTGCCTATTATCTACTTATCAGTGAGTACATACCATGTGTGTTCTTTTATGACTGGGTTACCTCACTCAGGATGATATTTTCTAATTCTATCCATTTGCCTAAGAATTTCATGAATTCATTGTTTTTAATAGTTCAGTATTACTCCATTGTGTAAATGTACCACAATTTTTGTATCCATTCCTCTGAGGGACATCTGGGTTCTTTCCAGCTTCTGGCTATTATAAATATGACTGCTACGAACATAGTGGAGCATGTGTCCTTACTGTATGTTGGAGCAGCATCTGGGTATTTGCCCAGAAGTGGTATAGCTGGGTCCTCAGGTAGTACTATGTCCAATTTTCTGAGGAACTGTCAGACTGATTTCCAGAGTTGTTGTACCAGCTTGCAATCCCACCAGCAGTGGAGGAGAGTTCCTTTTTCTCCACATCCTCACAAACATGTGTTGTCACTGAGTTTTTGATCTTAGCCATTCTGACTGGTGTGAGGTAGAATCTCAGAGTTGTTTTAGATTTTTCCTTTGATGAAGATGAAATGCCCTTCCTTATCTTTTTTGATAACTTTTGGTTGAAAATCAATTTTGGTCAATATTAGAATAGCTGAAGTAGCTATTCTAATATTGAATAATATTGGTTTCCCTTCTATTATCCTTTGTAAGGCTGGATTTGTGGAGAGATATTGTATAAATTTGGTTTTGTCATGGAATATCTTAGTTTCTCCATCTATGGTAATTGAGAGTTTTGCTGGGTATAGTAGCCTAGGCTGGCATTTGTGTTCTCTTAAAGTCTGTATATGAGATCTGCCCAGGATCTTCTAGCTTTCATAATCTCTGTTGAGAAGTCTGGTGTAATTCTGATAGGTCTGCCTTTATATGTTACTTGACCTTTATCCCTTACTCCTTTTAATATTCTTTTTTGTTTAGTTTTGTCTAGTTTGTTAGTCTATGTCTTCTTATTGAGGAATTGAGTCCGTTGATATTAGGTGATATTAAGGAAAAGTCATTGTTGCTTCCTGTTATTTTTGTTGTTAGATTTGGAATTCTGTTCATGTGGCTATCTTCTTTTAGATTTGTTGAAAGATTACTTTCTTGCTTTTTCTAGGACATAGTTTCCCTCCTTGTATTGGAATTTTCCCTTTATTATCTTTTGAAGACCTGGATTTGTGGAGAGATATTATATAAAGTTGGTTTTGTCACCTTGGTTTCTCCATCTATGGTAATTGAGAGTTTTGCTGGGTATAGTAGCCTGCGCTGGCATTTGTGTTCTCTTAGCATCTGTGTATCATCTGTCCAGGATCTTCTGGCTTTCATAGTCTCTGGGGAGAAGTCAGGTGTAATTCTTACAGGTCTGCCTTTACATGTTACTTGACCTTTATCTCTTACTGCTTTTAATATTATTTCTTTGTCTAGTGCATTTGGTGTTTTGATTATTATGTGACCGGAGGAATTTCTTTTCTGTTCCAGTCTGTTTGGAGTTCTGTAGGCCTCTTGTAATTTCAAGGGCATCTCTTTCTTTAAGTCAGGGTAGTTTTCTTCTATAATTTTGTTGAAGATAATTACTGGCCCTTTAAGTTGGGAATCTTCACTCTTTTCTATACCTATTATCCTTAGGTTTGGTTTTTTTCATTGAGTCCTGGATTTCCTTGATGTTTTGGTTTAGAATCTTTTTGCACTTTGCATTTTCTTTGATTGTTGTGTCAATGTTTTATACAATATCTTCTGCACCTGAGATTCTCTCTTTTATCTCTTGTATTCTGTTTGTGATGCTTGCATCTATGACTCATGTCTTCTTTCCTAGGTTTTCTATCTCCAGAGTTGTCTCCCTTTGTGATTTCTTTATTGTTTCTACCTCCATTTTTAGATCCTGGATGGTTTTGTTCAATTCTTTCACCTGTTTGGATATGTTTTCCTATAATTGTTTAAGGGGCTTTTGTCTTTCCTCTTTTTGTTCTCCTGTATTTCTTTAAGGGAGTTATTTATATCCTTCTTAAAGTCCTCCATCATCATCATGAAAAGTGACTTTAGATCCTTATCTTGCTTTTCTGGTGTGATGGTGTATCCAGGACTTGCTATGTTGGGAGAGTTGGGTTCTGACGATGCCAAGTAACCTTGGTTCTGTTGCTTCTGTTCTTATGTTTGCCTCCCACCATCTGATTATCTCAGGTGTTCCCTGCACTCAATATATCTGATTGGAGCCCATCCTTTCCATAATCCCGGTTGATTCAGGACTCCTCAGAGTCCAGCTTTCTCTCTGATCCTGTGAATCCAGGATCCTGGGATCCTGAGATTCTGAGTGTGTCAGAGTTTTTGGCAGTCAAGCTTCCTCTAAGACCCTGAGATCCTGGTGTGACCAAGCTCCTGGGATCCTAGGATCCTGGGCATGTTAGAGCACCTGGAAGAGGTACCTCTTCTGGGGGCCATAGGGCTGTCCACTTAGTTCAAAACCAAGGTAGACCAACACAGACTGGAAGGAACCTGACCCACTGGTTGGGCAGGGTTCCTGTTTTTAAGTGGCAGGTGTGTGTATTAGAAGACATTAACATACTCTTTATAATATGTAAAAATAAAGGTTTTTGTATATTTGTGATTTTTTTGCTTGTTTTTAAAATTAAGCTTTTCTGCTCTGTACAAATCATTCCACTTACATTTTAACAATAATGCCCTTCCTGTCCAGACACCACGGACTTACTGCTGTGCGAACACTGAAGACTTGGAGGCCGTCGTCCACCACGTGCACAGCCTGTACCCTGGGGCTCCTTTTCTGGCAGCAGGCGTATCAATGGGAGGGTAAGGTTTTTTTGTTTGTTTGTTTTTTCTAAAATGCCTGAGAGGGGAGCAGTCCTAAGAACTGCCTGCAAGGACTGTAAGCCAGTTCACAACTTAACTATGTATGCTGAGTTCTTACATGCAGCTGAAAGAAGGCAGGAAGGAATCAGGCTAGAGAAATTTTAGAATTTTCCTAGGTTCTGTGATGCAAAGGGCACAGCGAGCCCTTGTTGAGGAGCGATCAAATAAACTTGTTACTCTCCATCCAGGTGCTATGTTTAGCTAAAATGGTTTATTCACTTGCCTTACATTGGGGATTATTTGTAAGTTTTTGAAGATTTGTTTTTATTTATGTGTATGTATGTGTGCCTGTGTATGTGTATGCCACACCAGGGTGGATAGTGTCTGAGAAGGCCAGAAGGAGGCACTGTATCCCCTGGAGCTAGAGTGACAGGCATGGCAGTTGTGAGATGGGAACCAGATTCAGGCCCTGGGAGAAGCAGCAGGAGCTTCCTGGCGGAGGCCTCAGGTGCCCTTTGAGAACTATGAACTATCAATCGCCACACTTACATTTGAACAATGTCCGACATTAATAACTGTTTAACTGTACTGTGCGCATGTGTGTGTGCATGTGTGTTAGGGAAAATGAGCTGAAGGAAATCTTAAGCTATTATCTAATATTTTCTTGTCCTTTAGACCTCTCTTCATCATTGTCCAAACTTATATTTTAATTTAATTCATTCATTCATTCATTCATTTTTTTATACTGTTGGGGATTGAATCAGTGCATGTTAGGCAAACACTTCACCGCTGAGCCACACACTTCTACCCCAAACTATTGTATTTCATTTTTTTTTAAGTTTTATCTAATGAAAAATTCTCTTTTGCAAATCTTTGTTTATCCTATCAGCAGAATAAATCATTAAAAAAATAGACTTAATACAGACTGGGAAAGGATCTTTACCAATCCTAAATCAGATAGAGGACTAATATCCAATATATATAAAGAACTCAAGAAGCTGGACTCCAGGAAATCAAATAACTCTATTAAAAAATGGGGTATAGAGCTAAACAAAGAATTCTCAACTGAGGAATACCGAATGGCTGAGAAGCACCTGAAAAAATGTTCAACATCCATAATCATCAGGGGAAATGCAAATCAAAACAACCCTGACATTCCACCTCACACCAGTCAGAATGGCTAAGATCAAAAATTCGGGTGACAGCAGATGCTGGTGAGGATGTGGAGAAAGAGGAACACTCCTCCATTGTTGGTGGGATTGCAAGCTGGTACAACCACTCTGGAAATCAGTCTGGTAGTTCCTCAGAAAATTGGACATAGTACTACCGGAAGACCCAGCAATTCCTCTCCTGGGCATATACCCAGAAGATGTTCTAACTTGTAATAAGGACACATGCTCCACTATGTTCATAGCAGCCTTAATTATAATAGCCAGAAGCTGGAAAGAACCCAGATGTCCTTCAACAGAGGAATGGATACAGAAAATGTGGTACATTTACATAATGGAGTACTACTCAGCAATTAAAAACAATGAATTCATGAAATTCTTAGGCAAATGAGTATATCTAGAGGATATCATCCTGAGTGAGGTAACCAAGTCACAAAATAACACACATGATATGCACTCACTGATAAGCGGTTATTAGCCCAGAAACTTAGAATATTCCAACATACAATTAGGAAGACCAAAGTGTAGATACTTCACTCCTTCTTAGAATGGGGAAGAAAATACCCATGGAAGGAGTTACAGAGACAAAATTCGGAGCTGAGACAGAAGGAAGGACCATCCAGAGGCTGCCCTGCCTGGGTATCCATCCCATATACAACCACCAAACACTATTGCATATGCCAGAAAGAATTTGCTGACAGGACCCTGATATAGCTCTCTCTTGTGAGGCTAAGCCAGTGCCTGGAAAATACAGAAGTGGATGCTCACAGTCATCTATTGGCTAGAACACAGGGCCCCTAATGAAGGAGCTAGAAAAAGTACCCAAGGAGCTAAAGGGGTCTGCAACCCTATAGGAGAATCAACAATATGAACTAACCAGTACCCCCCAGAGCTGTGTCGCTAGTTGCATATGTAGGAGAGGATGGCCTAGTCGACCATCAGTGGGAGGAAAGGCCCTTGGTCTTGGGAAGATCATATGCCCCAGTACAGGGGAATGCCAGGGCCAGTAAGTGGGAGTGGGTGGGTTTGGGAGCAGGGCGGAGGGAGGGTATGGGAGGCTTTGGGGATAGCATTTGAAATGTAAATGAAGAAAATATCTAATAAAAGTCAAAAAATAAAATAAAATAAAAATAGACAATATATATTAATTATATGCTTAATGAATATATATTCCCCTCCCACCAAACCCTGTAAGATTAATGCTATTTATCTATTTTTCATTAGAATGTGTTATTTTCTATACTACTGGTGCTCAGGCACACTAAGTGTCCATTTGTCTTTATTTCAAAAGCTGATTTTTGGGGGTTTGATAGGTGTCTAAACAATTAAGAACACTTGCTGCTGTTATAGAGATTTAGTTCTCAGCACCCAGATGGCAAGTCACAACTATTTATAACTCTGGTTCAAGAGGTTCTAGTGCTGTCCTGTGGCCTGTATGTAGATGGTACACAGACAAACATGCAGACAAACACATACATAAAAGTGATTCTCCCTTATTCTTTTTTATAGCCGTTTTTAAAGCCAACAATTAAAACAGAACTTTATATTCTGGATGTAACTGCCATCTCAGTGTTCAGAACATCGTAAGAGCATGTGTGCTGGCAATAGAAGTCCTCCATGAACTACATGCAGACTTAGTGATAGGCCCTAGCCAGAGCTTTAATGTAAGAGTCTATCTCTTACATTAGCATGGAAGGTCTGACTTGACCTAGTAAAGGAAGAACTCGGAACAGTGTGGAAACAAGCAGAATCTTCAAGTCGGGCTTCATGGACACAATGTAGCAACTCTTTCCTTTAGCTCACACCGTGAGCCTGAAAAGATGAAGTGGGGCTGAACTCCTTCCCTTAATTATATAAATTCATGACTTTTTTTTCAAGGCTCGCTCTTACATAAAGAGGCCCCAGTTGTCTATTCAGAAGCTCTTGGAAAAGGCCTATTCATCCAGCCGTGAAACCTCGGGCAGGGTCTGACCATTAGATTAGCTTTCCAGCCAGCTGAATATTAATGTCTTGTAAATTATTGGAAGGAATCACCCCTTCTAGTTGCCTAGTACTGTGACACATTCCCAAGTAGGTGCACTTTCTTTTTCTTTTAGAGATGCAACCAACAAAAGCATGGTTGAGCGAGAGTTTTATGCCCGGTGAGCCGTGGACTGGGGTTACCCAGTGCCTTGATGCCTGGAGCCAAGTGTGGGCTTTGAGCCTGAACTGAGTTAAGTCAAGAAACTCAGCTGCTCTAGAACCAGATTCTGTTCTCCCAGTGAGTTGGTAAATACTTTTTAAATAAAAAGAAAATTCCAAACACATAAAATGAAAGCTAGAGAGTATCCTACATACAGTCATTACCCCAGCTTCAGTAATTATCAGCTGGTGGGTTAGCGTGTTCCACCTGCATCGCCCACTTCTCCAGTTCATTCCCTAGTACCTAAAGCTCAGTCATCATTTTATTATTATTTCAGATGAGTCAAACATGTGCTTAGAATGTGGGAGGACCTGGGCTCAGTTCCTGGTACCTCAAAATAATAAATCAGTCAGTTGACTCACTTCTGGGCTTTGATCTGGGATGTACGGTAAGTGCAATACCTGTTCTTCTCACCTCCGTGTCTGATGAAGCCTCTGTCCCTGGACAGTAGACTAAGTGGATCCTGGAACAGACAGGAGGGATTGCATCTCGCGTTGCCTACACAGTGCATCATCCTTGCATCACAGTACCTCTTGGAGTGGAGATCACAGAAGGAAGTCTGTTAATGTTTCAGTTGGTAGCTCTAAGAGCAAGCGTTGCATCTTTCTGTAAAGTTATAACCTGCTCACACACCAGAACAAGGACAGTCCTTCCTGGGCATCACTAAGCATCCAGAGCGTGCGCTTACTTCCTGAGGATAGAGTGCCTGGTGTGTGTGATCTAGTTTTATAGTCTGATATACAGTTGCCAAATAAAATCTATCCTTTGGTGTTTAAACACTTAGTCCATGCGTTCTTTCTCTGTCTAGCTGTTTCCCCAGGGTGTGCCCCTCCAATTGGCGAGAGAATGAGGTCCTTCTTTCAAGGTAAAATAATAACCTTTTGGAGGCAGCACTTTGACATTTGTTCATTCCTAAGTAATAGCTAGGAATTGCCTCTAAAGAGGTGGTTGTGCCTATTCCAGGGTCTTTCTACTTCCTTTCCACGTGTTCTGACTTGTGTGTTTTACCAGCCTCTGGCCATTGTCTGACTCCAACTGAAGTGTAAAGTTACCATATGAGAGAGGACACTATGGTGAACTCTTCCCAGGACAGAAAGCATCCTTCAAAGGGCTCAGTGACCATAGCACTGTATGCAAGTCATATGGTCATTCTGAAGGGTCATTTTCAAGTCATGCGTGATGGAGCACATCTGTAATTCTAGCATTCCTGAAGGCTGAGGGAGGGGAGGGTTACAAGTTTCAAGCCGGCTTGAGCTAAAAAGAGTAAACTGTCTTAAGACAACAGTCATTATCAGGGCTGACAAGACAGCTCAGGAGGTGAGGGTACCTGCTACCTGCATGATGGCCCAAGTTTTATCCTGGGTTCTACAGAGTAGAAAGAACTGACTCCCTCAAATTGTTCTCTGACCTCCACAAACTTGCTATAGACCATACATGCATGTATATACACATACACACAAAAAATAAATTTAAATTTTTTTCAAAAAAAATTTAAAAATTATTTTCAAAAGCTAGATGTCTACTTTTCATAAAAATTCCCTACCCTTATAAGTGATTTGAATTGCAAAAGATAATGCTAGAGTATTTTAGCTATTTCAAAACCTAGCCTGTTAAAGAAACTATGTACAGAAGCTATAATGAGTGGAGGTTTGTGGCGTCATCCTTCATACTTAGGACTGTTGAGCTCTAACTCAGTTCTCATCCCCCTTACTCAAATAGAACTTGGCTAGAATTGAGAAAATTAAAGAAACGGAGGACAAGAACATAGGAAACCATGTGACACGGCGTAATAAGGAAGAGAAAACCAGCAGCTCTAAGGCTGTGCTCTGCCACAGCTTGGAAAGTCTAACACTGGACGGAGAGTACTTCAGAGTCTCGCTGAGGACGGTGACCTCACAGACCAGTGACCTCCGGAGCTCAGTGCATGACATCATGGGTGACAATGGTGACCACACAGACCAGTGACCTCCGGAGCTCAGTGCATGACATCATGGGTGACAGTGGTGACCACACAGACCAGTGACCTCCGGAGCTCAGTGCATGGCATCATGGGTGACAGTGGTGACCTCACAGACCAGTGACCTCAGTAGCTCAGTGCATGACATCATGGGTGACAATGGTGACCACACAGACCAGTGACCTCCGGAGCTCAGTGCATGGCATCATGGGTAACAGTGGTGACCACACAGACCAGTGACCTCTGGAGCTCAGTGCATAACATCATGGGTGACAATGGTGACCACACAGACCAGTGACCTCCGGAGCTCAGTGCATAACATCATGGGTGACAATGGTGACCACACAGCCAGTGACCTCCGGAGCTCAGTGCATGACATCATGGGTGACAGTGGTGACCACACAGACCAGTGACCTCCGGAGCTCAGTGCATTTTATCCAGATACAAGAAGTTTCCTGAAGTCCCTCCGTGATCCCAGCGTGCAGCCACATTAGAGAACCCCTTGGGATGGATCTCTTCATGTTCTTATGATTTGACTTACTTCACCATAAGAAGAAGCATGCAGGAATAAATGTGGTCTGTCTCACAGTTTAGCCAAGGGCAGTGTCAGTAAGCATGTAGGTCAGGCATGGGGTGCACATATATCCTCCCAGGCAGAGGTGAGAGAGAAAAAAGTACTTTTAAATAGAAATTTGAATATGGGCAGGTGACATGTCTCTGGGTAAAGGTGCCTGCCACCAAGTCTAATGGCCTGAGTTCAAGCCCCTGGAACCATGTGGTGGAAGGTGACCGACTCTAGCAAGTTGTCCTCTGACCTCCATTCACACATGATGGCATGTACATATTCTAAGAATATGAACATGAGAAGAAAACAAAGGTAATCTTTCTAATGTGCGGGACTTTAAAAAGTAGTTGTGGATGATGGTACAAGGTCCCAGACTGGGCAGAAGGGTCAAGTATTCAAGGTTATCCTATAGAGTGTTCAGAGTCACTCTGGGCTGCCTGCATTGGTTACTTACTGGCTCCTGCTGTGTTCTCATGGAGTGATGGTTAGAAAGGAGGTGTCGTAAGAGATGTAAGCAGTCACAGTCTCCTTTCTCCCTATTTTAGAATGCTGCTTCTGAATTACTTGGGTAAAATTGGGTCCAAAACCCCTCTGATGGCTGCTGCAACGTTTTCGGTTGGCTGGAACACTTTCGCTTGCTCAGAGTCTCTGGAGAGGCCGCTGAACTGGCTACTTTTTAATTACTACTTAACAACTTGCCTCCAGTCATCAGTTAAGAAGTAAGTCATAGTTAAAACCTTCTGTCACCAAACATTTTAGATTACATAACCCAGCACTACGGAATTTCAGAGTATAGCATGACCTATATATGTATATTTATTTATATAATTTGTTTCTGTACCAAAATGTTATAATAATTTTTAAACCCAACCTGAGGTTTCTACCCCACCTTTGATATTTAGTTTCTGGATAAAAGACATATGCAACCTTTATATTTATAATAAGCCTTAAACAGCACATGAGCTGGGCAGATACCTAACCTCTATGCCATCAGAATCTACTTACCTATCAATAACCCTGAGTTTTTACTTACAATGTTTTATCTAGGCTGCTCTCAACTCCAATCGGTCAGCCCTCAGGACCATGTTTTTATGGTTCTCCTAACTCACGGCTGCATTTCTTCCTCTTCCACCTTCTCTCCCTAATGGTTTTCCTCTGGCCCCAAGCCCAGGAAACCTAACCCCCACATATGTCTCTTCCCCCCAGCTATTGGCTGTTGGCATCTTTACTTACTAATCAGAAATAACTTGGGGGCAGGGTCACATACATCACTCAGGTCTATGTGCAGACTCCAGGTATTGGGGTTACATTACAATAGACAGCAAGACCAAACCTCAACACCAAAATATTCTCCAAATTATGAATGCCTACCAAAAATTATAAGTTAAAAATATAGATGAAAGTAATAATGCTGCATTCTATCTATGTCTATGCCCCCACCCAACCCCCTACCCTCCCACCCCTCCACACTGCTTTGAAGGTTGCTATTCTAAATTATTCTGAAAACTACATTAGCATGGAGTGTGTTTGGTGATATGTTTGGGCTGTTTCCTTAGATTTCCTGGTTGTTAATCTTTCCCAAACCTAACTCTTTCTCAGGTAATATGTTAAGAGTGTCCTATGCAGCTGGGCTGATGGCATACCCCTTTGATCCCAGTACTCAGGAGATAGAGGCAGGCAGATCTCTGAGTTCAAAGCTAGCCTGGTCTAAAAGGTGAGCTCCAGGACAGCTTAGGCTACCTAGATAGTCCCTGTGTTGTAGGATTTTTATTGCTGTGAAGGGATGCCATGACCATAGCAACTCTTACAAACATTTCATTGGAAGTGGCTTACAGTTCAGAGGTTTAGTCCATTATCATCATGGTGGGAAGCTTGGTGGCACACAGGCAGACATGGTGCTGGAGGAGGAGTTGAGAGATTTACATCTGAATTGTCATGCATCAGGAAGAGAAACTGTGTGCCACACTGGGCATAGCTTGAGCTTCTGGAACCTCAAAGCCCTGCCTCACAGTGACACACTTTCTCCAAGGCCACAGCTCCTAATAGTGTCACTCCCTATGGGCCAAGCTTTCAAACACATGAGTCTATGGGGGTCATTCCTATTCAAACCACCACACCTGACTCAAAAAACGAACATAGAAATGAGTGCCCCAGGTTGAACAATACAGCTCCTTACTCCTTAAGCGTGTTCTTTTTTTTTTAAAGATTTATTTATTATTATACATAAGTACACTGTAGCTGTCTTCAGACGCAACAGAAGAGGGTATCAGATCTCATTACGGATGGTTCTGAGCCACCACATAGTTGCTGGGATTTGAAGTGAGGACCTTCAGAAGAGCAGTCAGTGATCTTACCCGCTGAGCCATCTCACCAGCCCAAGCATGTTCTTACAAGCATGGTGTGTTTTAGAAATGAGAGACTAGAAGCCGGTGAGATGGCTCAGTAGGTGAAGATACCTGTCACCAAGCCTAATGACCTTTCAATCCCTGTTACCCACAGGTGGAAGGAGATTTTTTTGACTGGTGTACACATGTAGACACCAAATAAGTGATGTTTTTTCCATTTTAAGAAAGTTTCTTCAAAATATGAAAGAAATAGAATGTAGTTCATTTGTATAATCATAGCTCATGGTTCTTATATTTCCACAATAATGTCTTTGCATCCATTTTTCTGGAACTGTGCACGTCCTAAAGTGAACCCAGCATGTCGACACAGAACATACAGGTGGTTCTAGTCTTATTTCCTTAATGACTAATACTATTTCTTTGTTTGTTCAGAGCTGGGGATTGAATCTAGGATCTCATACATGCTAGGCACACACTCAATCACTGAGCCCCAGCCCAGCCCTACCAAGCCTTTTAAAATGAATTGGTAAATATATATAAAAGTATTTATATATATATCATATGTATGTGTGATTTAATGAAATTTATATATATTATATAAATTTATATATATATGTATATATATAAATACGTGTGTGTGTGTGTGATTTAATAAAAACTATTATCCTGAACGTTGATATATAACACTGGAATTACCTACTTGTTTAGTTACAAATATTGAGTATAAATATTGCTAAAATACTAAAGAATCACCATGTCATTATTTATTACAGGAGTGGTTATTAATTATCACTGACATGGTCGTTGAAATAGAAATAGTTGCCGGGCGGTGGTGGCACATGCCTTTAATCCCAGCACTCAGGAGGCAGAGGCAGGCAGATTTCTGAGTTCGAGGCCAGCCTGGTCTACGAAGTGAGTTCCAGGACAGCCAGGGCTATACAGAGAAACCCTGTCTCAAAAAACCAAAAAAAGAAAAGAAATAGAAATAGTTGCAAGAAAAAATGAAGAATTGGTTAGATTAAAGTATTAGTTGAGGGCCTAAGGATGTAGCTCAGTGGTAGGACATGTGGACACTATGTTCCATGTTCTAGGTGCAATCCTCACCTCCAGTATTAGATGGATATGTATATTGATCATGAAAGAAACGTGACCAGGGCCAGGTATAGTGGTGCATGCCTTTCAAGGTCAGCTTAGTCTGCAGAATGAGTTTCAGGACAGCTAGGGCTGTCGCAAAAAAAATAAATGGAAGGAAGGAAAAAGTGACCAATGTTTAAAATACAAGTTTACAAAAATATTAGTTCTAATTTATATACTAGTATGATGGAGAGGCAATTTCTGGGACGGGAGGTGGCTCAGTGGGTAGAGCACTTGCCATGAAAGCATGTGCGTGTAGTTTGCATCCCTAGGACCCACACGGAGCCAGATGTGGTAGTGTAAGTCTGTATCCCAGCACCCTAGAAAGATGGGAGCTAGAAACAGGTCTAGCCTGGTGTATGCAGTGCTAGACAGTACAGAGATAGCCTGGTGCACACAGTGACTGAGAGTAAGAGATCTTGTTTCAAATAATATGGAAAATGGGAACCTACACCAAAGTTGTCCTCTAACCTGAACAACATGTGCACTACAGTATGCAACACACACACGCACATGCGCACACACACTCACACAGAGAGAGAGAGAGAGGGAGGGAGAGAGAGAGAGAGAGAAGCAGTTTCTTCGGATAACTAATTAAGTCTTTTTGAGCATATTGGCATTTTAGCAACAGTGTATAGATATACTTTGTTTTAAGACAACCTATAAGTTATTTCTAGTATTATGAAGCTAGTTTATTCTTTCTTAGTTTAAAAATAATACTTAAAGCCAGGCATGGTGGCGCACGCCTTTAATCCCAGCACTCGGGAGGCAGAGGTAGGCGGATTTCTGAGTTCGAGGCCAGCCTGGTCTACAAAGTGAGTTCCAGAACAGCCAGAGCTATACAGAGAAACCCTGTCTCGAAAAACCAAAAAAACAACAACAAAAAAACTTAAGTGGCTAGATGTGGTGATGCACACCTTTAATCCCAGCACTCAGGAGGCAGAGGTAGATGAATCTCTGTGAGTTCAAAACCAGACTGGTCTACAAAGTAAATTTCAAGGATAGTCAGAGCTATACGGAGAGCCCTTGTCTTGAAATGTACCCCCACCCCCAACTTAAAATGCTACTTTGAAAACTAATGTCAATGTACTTACTACTCCTATGTAAACTCAAGATATTTTCATTATATTTTATTAACTTCCTTTGTGTAGGCTGCGTGCCATGTAGGTTGGAGAGTAATCTGTGTGAGTAAACTCTTTCTCCCATGTGGATCCAGAACTCAGGTTATCAGGCGTGATTAGGTGTCTTCTCTCACCCACTTGAGCCACCTCACTGATACAGGAAATATTCTTTTAGTACCAGCTTTGTGCCCTGTGCCAGACTTTATAATTATCCGCTTTTATATATTTCTGGTATGACTAAGGTAGAGATGATGTTAAGTTTTCGTTTTGACGTCTGTCTTGTTCCAGGCACCGGCATATGTTTGTGGAGCAGATTGACATGGATCAGGTCATGAAGGTGAGACGGAGCTTTTCCTGATCTGTTCATCTCCTATTGTGACTCCAAGAGCCCATTCTGTCTGGTTTTGTTTTCCAGGCCAAGTCGATCAGAGAGTTTGATAAGCGGTTCACGGCGGTCATGTTTGGGTACCGCACACTCGATGATTACTACACCGATGCCAGTCCAAACCGCAGGCTGAAGTCAGTGGGAATCCCTGTTCTGTGCCTGAATGCTACGGACGACGTGTTCTCACCCAGCCATGGTGAGTATGGTCCAGCTACACATTTTGGCATGAGATAACTTTCTTTTTCAAAGACTCACTTGTTAGTTTTATTTCTGTGTTTGTCTGTGTGTGTTGGTGCCCACCGAGGCCAGAAGACGGTGACAGACGCTCTGGAGCTGGCATTGCAGATCACTGTGTGCCACAGGCATAGGTGCTGGGAACTGAACCAGGATCCTCTGGGAGCAGCTAGTGCTCTTAACTGCCAAGCCATCTCCCTGCCTCCTGGTTTAACTTTTAAAATATTGTTTGTTTGTTTTTTTTAAGAAATATGATTTTTTTTGTTGTTTGGTTGTTTGTTTGGTTTTATTGAGACAGGGTTTCTCTGTGTAGCCCTGGCTGTCCTGGAACTCACTTTGTACACCAGGCTGGCCTCAAACTCATAAATTGCCTGCCTCTGCCTCCCAAGTATGTGTATGGGGCGTTTTGCCTGCATGTGTGTCTGTGCCTAGTACCTCAGAGGCTACAGAGGAAGTCAGATTTCCTGGACCTGGAGTCACAGATGGTCTTATGCTACCATGTGGGAGCTGGGAACCAAACGCAGGTCCTCTGGAAGATCAACTCATTCTTGCAACCACCAACTCCTCTCTCCAGTCCCTCAAAAAATCCTTCAAACCTTTCCTCCAGCTCTCAATTAAAAGCATTTATTTGGTGCTGGGGTGGAGCTTGGTGGTAGGGATCTTGCCCAGCATGTGAGATCTGAGCCCAGTCACCTTGAAAAAGCAAAGCTACCCAGATCCCAAGCCTAACATAAGCATTGTAACAGTTTTAGAGAATCCCAACATACACAGTGTTTTAAATTACCCACTGTTCATTTAAGCCGAGGTGATTGTCAATAGCTGGTACTTTGGGCCTCTGGTTATAGAGGAGAAAATGAAACTGGCTTTAGTATCTACATGTGGTTGCCTCACATAACTTCACTGCGTAAGATCTGATATTTCTCCATCCATTTTGATACTTTGCTGCCTCTGTTACAAACAAGAGTTTCCCAACATTTAACCTGATTCATTAGGGTAAAGTTTAAATTCATTATTTCCTCTTTTTTCCCAGGCCCATAAGATAGTGTTACCACATAGTGGATAATTGTCTGCAGCCTGAGGAAACAGGCCTCCTACATTGTTCACATGACTGCAGCATGGCAAAGCCTTTTGTTCTAATGAGGCTGTAGCAGTCAGGGTTAGAAACTGAGAGTGCTGGGGTGAAGACCAGTGGGAGGGCTGAGCATTCATGAGGCCCTCAGTTCATCTGTGGGGTGACAGCACGAGCCTGTGCACCAGCTTACACACACACACACACACACACACACACACACACACACGCACGCACGCACGCACGCACGCACGCACGCACGCACACACGCACGTGCACGCGCACATGCACATACTTTCCCCTCACTGTCTGAACTTTAAAACCTGGGAGAAAAAGAAAATAACTTTAATTCCTGCCCTTAAAACTTCTGCTAGAAGTCGACTTGCTGGAGGACATGCAGACACTGCTGTGTAGAGTGGGTTTATATTTTCACTTCAGTTGTTTGCCAATAGTGCCTCATTTCTATTGAGTGTAAACAGAAAATCAGAAAGATGGGAAAAGATGATCACCCAGACTTAGATGTCTCAGCAACAGATGGGAAACATGCATCACCATTGGTCAGAGTTTTGTTTTGTTTTTGTTTTTGCTACCTTTATATGTCTGCTTCACACACACACACACACACACACACACACACACATATATATATATGTATGTATGTATGTATGTATGTATAGGTATATACATATATATAACATTTGGAATTTTAAGTCCTTTGTAAAGATATCAAATCATCTTTAGAAATTTAAATTTATGTAAAGTTAATCAAAATTATACAGAATGGATGGATTTATAACTCTCACAAAGGTTAGCTTAGTATTAATTTCTCAAAACAAGAATCAGCCTATATTTTTATTTTATTGTATCTTATCTTCTGTGTGTTTGTGCACATGAGTCCACACATGTGCACGGGCGTTATGGCACATGTGTGTGAGTCAGAGGTGCTTCTGTCTCTATACCATGTCAGTTATCAGGCTCTGCAGAAAAGCACCTTGGCCGCCAAGCCATCTCAACAGCCCAAGAAACAACCTGTATTTTTAGGTTTTATAAAATCTTGGACTGATTCTTTTTAAAATAATGATCTAGTACAATATTATAAATATGAATTATTATAATATAATAATTGGTATAATATAATAATTGGTTGGTATAAATTAGTCAAACTCATTGCATTTAGCCATACTCATTACAAGTATTTGTTTAAAGTTTTTACTGATTAGAAGTGATAAAGTATACTTTTCCTAACAAAATAGTTAATGATCTCTCTCTCTCTCTCTCCCTCTCTCCCCTCCTCCCCCACTTCATTTCCTTGTGCCTCCTCTTCTCTCCCCTCTTGCCCTCTCTTTTTACTTCCTCTTGCCTTTACTGCTTGAATTCCTCAAGCTATCCCAATAGAAACTGCTAAACAAAACCCTAACGTGGCTTTGGTCCTTACAGCCTATGGAGGCCATATTGGTTTTCTGGAGGGAATCTGGCCTAGGCAATGCACTTACATGGATCGAGTCTTCAAGCAATTTGTACAGGCCATGGTTGAGCACGGACATGAACTCTCCAACATGTAGCTTCTTGGCTGCATTCAGCCTGAGCCACTGTTGTTAAAGCAGCTCAGCTTGGAGCACAGGTTTCAACAGCTGAGGGTAGAGCTGACAAGCCGGCAGATGGGTGAAGAGGTCCAGCATGACATGCAAAACTACTTCTTAGGGAAACACAACAACTTTGTAGTAAGAAACTAAAGATAGTTTAGATTGTTACTGTAGTAGATCTTATTTTTCCTATGCCTTACCAAATATGACCTTAAAATTAAGTAGTCCTTATGTAACAGAATTGCACTTAACCAAAACTATTGTGTAAAACGATTTTAATTCCTCAGGGTTTTAATTTAGGCTAGTATTTTTAATTACTCAGTTTAGGTGACTTAATAATACTTTAATAACTGTTAAGAGATTTTAATGATTTGAATATAAGTTAGAAGAGGGGTATTCATGGTAACAAGAAACTGAAAAGGATAAATTATATTGTTCTAAGTGTTTCTTCTGATTTAAAAGGCAAATGCAACAATGTTAGACTGACTTCTATATTTGCTCTCTTCTCTGATAATATTAAATTAGGGCTGATTTATGTTTTATAATTGTTATCATTTACATGCTTATTTTTAAAATAGTATTTGTGAATACATATATCATATTAAAATAAATTCTATCATTTTAAGTTGTTTCTTTGTGAGTTTTTAATCTACAAAAGTAGAGCCCTGTTGGGTATGGTAGCATATAACTTTAAATCTCAGCACTCAGGAGCCACAGACAGGTAGACTACAGTGGGTTTGAGGCCAGCCTAGATTATAATGAGCTCCAGCCAGCTAGGGCTATACAGTGAAACTTTGTCTCAAAAAAAAATAAATTAATTAATTAAAAAAAAAAAGGTCCAGAGCATAATATCTAAAAAGTGTGCTAATAATTTCATGAATGTATTATCAAGAAACCTTTTTGCTTCACTATTTTTCAAAATAAAGGCTGATATCATACCCTACTTAAGCATACTTTCAAAACTTAGGGATATAGATCAGTTGGTAGGTTGCTTCCCTAGTCTACAGAGAGCCTTAGTTTAAATCCCAAAATACAGAGCACTGCAATCCCAGCACTGTGGAGGTTGTTCAAGGTCAGCTTGAGCTAAGTCAACAGGGTTAGCTCAGTCGCAGAGTGTATACCTATGTCCAACTCTGAATTCAACTCCCCAATATCACAGAAAAAAATAGTACTTTGGTATTTATTGGCAAGTTACCTTTTATAGAAATTGTACCATTTCTGTGGTCCCAGCAGCAGTGCCTGTGACTACCATTCTGACCCAAACTGTTTTTACTTTGTTTTTTGGGTTTTTTTTGAGCCAGAGTTTGTCTGTTTAGCCCTGGTTGGCCTAGAATTGCTATGCAGGTCGGGATGGCCTCCAGTTTACAGAGATCCACCAGTCTCTTCCTCCCAGTGCTGAGATTAATGACGTTCACCACCAAGACTGGTTTCCGAACTGCTGGAAGCTCAGCACATCTAGTACCAGAGGAATGAGGAGCTGGGGTTATTACAGATAAAGAGGCAGGGTTTATGGTAACAGCTGGACCACGAAACAGGTTCAGCTCTGTGGGGGAGCAGTCTCCAGCATAAATATGGGGCAGGGGGAGCTATGGTGAGCAGTTGTCTGGACATGCTATCAACACTGTCATTTCCCTCTGATCCTAATCCGTGGCTCAGTCTGGGACAGGAGTAGGGGGTTTGGGTGGGCTTTGCCACTTCCCTCCAGGTATGAGGTAGGATCTTTGACACAGTGGTGTCCAAGTCCACCGCACACATTCACTCAGAACCTGACATACTCAGGGCTTCCTCTGCTCCCCACTAGTGTGACTTCCAGATATTACTGGGCCATTGCTCACATCAAGTCACAGTGGCTGTGACTACATGCACAAGACCTGCAAAAGGTCACAGCAGTCACAATTCCACGGGAGATAAGGGAGGGACTCGGGAATTCCTATCACTTTACCATTTTCATTGTATTTTACTTAATATTTGGGGAGAGAGAGAGAGAGAGAGAGAGAGAGAGAGAGAGAAAGAGAGAGGGAGAGAGTTTTAAGGTTAGGAGAGCTGAGTCAGTTCTTCTATGTGGGCCACAGGAGACTTGGCTCAGAAAATAAAGGTTCAGATGTTGCATTTTGATATTTGGGATGTTTAACCTTTATGGTGATATAAAAATACACCTAAAGGATATTAGGATAAAAAAAAGCAGGATATAAGACTGAGTGTAAAGAAATAAAAATGCAGCCCGGAGTGGTGGCGCAGAGGCAGAGGCAGAGGCAGAGGCAGGCGGATTTCTGAGTCCCAGGACAGCCAGGGCTATACAGAGAAACCCTGTCTCAGGGGGGAAAAAAGAAAGAAAGAAAGAAAGAAAGAAAGAAAGAAAGAAAGAAAGAAAGAAAGAAAGAAAGAGAGAGAAAGAAAAAGAAAGAGAGAGAGAGGGAGGGAGGGGGGAGGGAGAGAGAGAGAGAGAAAAAAAAAGAAAGAAAGAAAGAAAGAAAGAAAGAAAGAAAGAAAGAAAGAAAGAAAGAAAGAAAGGGAGGGAGAGAGAGAAAGAAAGAAAGAGAAAGAAAGAAAGAAAGAAAAAAAGGAAAGAAAGAAAGAAAGAAAGAAAGAAAGAAAGAAAGAAAGAAAGAAAGAAAGAAAGAAAGAAAGAAAGATGCACACAATGAGACTCCACAGGGGATACAGAAAAACTAGGTACAGTAATTTGCTCTGGGGAGATAACTTAGGAATAGGAGACAGATAGAAAATATGCCTTTAAAATTCTCTACTATTGCATATATGGCTTCACAGGTACAGGGGCTTGCCACCACGCCTGATGACCGGAGTGAAATGCCAAGAACCCACTCAGCAGAAGAAAAGAACACACTGCTGAAAAAGATGTCCTCTGACCTCCACACATGTTCCATGGCTCATACGTGCTCACACACATACACACAAAAGTAAATACATGAGAATTTTTAATATCATCACACTAATTGTTTATTTTTAAAATATAAAGATAAGTTCAAAAAACTGTAAGAAACATAGCAAGCAAAAAAGCCAGGGGTAGAAAACTGTGAGAGATCCAAGATGGTGATATCCAAATGCTAGTTGATCACCTGTGAAGAAAATTCAAGAAATGTAAATGAATGTGAATGCTTTGTAGTATTGCCAAGCAATGCAATGCAGCCAGACTTCTTATTAAGTACAAATTGTTCTACATATCAAAATAACTTACAGTATCTTGTCAGATATGGTGATTTATGGCTATAATGCCAGCAATTGGGAGGCTACAACAGAAGGATAGCCATGATTTCCAGGCTCACACACACATGCACACACACACACACACACACCAGTACCTTTGTCTGGGTGCTATGGGGCATACAACTGGAATCCCAAACATGAAACATCTCCACATGGAACAAGCAGCTCTTCAGTTTCAGTTTCAGCTCTATCACAGCACTGTAACATGCCATTAGCATGGACAGAAAAACTCTGGGTATCGAATGAGATAAACAACAGAGCTGAACCAGCAGGCTCAGCAGGTTAAGTTTATCAAGTCTAGCAACCTAAATTCAATCCAAAAGATATAAAGCCACCGGGCAGAGGTGGTGCACGCCTTTAATCCCAGCACTTGGGAGGCAGAGGCAGGTGGATTTCTGAGTTCGAGGCCAGCCTGGTCTACAGAGTGAGTTCCAGGACAGCCAGGGCTATACAGAGAAACCCTGTCTCGAAAAGAAAACCAAAAAAAAAAAAAAAAAAGCCAGTAACATGGTGCCTGGAAAATTTTAGCAGTACTTATTAAGGTAGATAATCAGAATATGTTATAATTCTACCCAGTTCTCCTAAACTAGACATTAGTATTATGAACTCACTTAGGTGGAATTCTATGCAGATAATCTACCCATTCTTAAGAATAAGAATCCACCAGAATATACTGTGTGTGTGTATATATATATATATATATATATATATGTATATATATATATATATATATATACACAGTATATACAGAATATACTGTATATACAGTGTATACTGTGGCATACACTGGTAAGTCCACAGCTGGGAGGTTTGAAAAGGAGAAACTTGAATTTGAGACCAGCCTGGAGTACATAGTGAGACCTCACTTCCAAAAAACAAAAAGCCCATGTGTCTGCAGAAATGGCTCAAAAGTTGAGTATAAATCATTAAAAATAAAAATAAAAAAATTAAAACCTGAGTCCACACCTGAGATAATCCCCAGCCTGGAGCCATGTCCCACTCCTGCCCCACTGCCACATGTGGCAGGTGGGAGAGTTGTTCCTGAGGTCCTGAGAGCTGGAAAGCTATCCCTGCCTCTCACCAGTTGCAATACTCAGGAGAGTGGGCCCTGCACCTTGCCTAGATAGCACAGGAGAGCTGGCCTTGGTGATGTGGGCCAGGGTGAGCCGGCCCCAAGGGCATGAGAGTGGGAGAGCTGGCCCTGCCCCTTGCCTGCCAGCTGCAGCATTGGGCAAGCTAACTGGGGCAGCTTTGGAAAGCCCATCCTGGTGCTGTGGGTGCAGGAGAGTTGGCAGGCCTACCTGCTCAGCTACCACCCAGGCCCAGACTCAGGTCTTTGAGTTGAACCACCCCAATATCTATCCAACCAATGAATTGCTGGAGCTACTGAAGGGGTGGGTCCTACAGATGCCTGATACAGGACAAGGACAGGGTATCTGAGAGGAGTCCTGGTAAGGATCCAGTATTGATAGGGTAGCAGAAGCCAGAGGCTTCTAACCAGACCAATGACTCTTGTAATGAACATTTGCAAGTAAAGATGTGTGGACAAAAGGGTGCACACACTGTGACACACTGCAGCTTCCACAGGGTTTCTTTTTCTTTTGTGGGGGAGGTTGCAAGGGTGAAAGGGCAAATACAAAGGGACAGGGAAATGAGTTGGATTGGGGCATATGATGTAAAATTCACAATCAATAAGGAGTTAAATAAAAATTTAAAACCCACAGAACAAACCACAAGAAAAGACAGCTGATAGTGTGTATCTTTGGGATACAGTATTACACCCTATTAGTATGACAGTGAGTAAATTTTGATACATTCACATTATACAGCCCCATACTTTCCAAAGATATTTCTGACGTGCTATTTAATAAAAACAAGTTGATTCATGTATCTAGGATTCCATTAGTGTGAAGCAAAAGTAACAAATATGACAACTATTTTGTCCTAGTTTCTACATCTCAAGCAATTAACACATGTCCTGAACAGTGCAAAAATTTAGTAAAAATTAGCTGGAGAGAGGGCTCAGTGTTAAGAGCACGTGTTGCTCTCGCAGAGGACCTGGGTTCTCGTCTCAGCACACACAGCAGCTCATCCGTCTGCAGTTCCAGGGGGTCCAAATCTCCATGTTCCAGGGGATCCAAATCTCCATGTTCCAGGGGGTCCAAATCTCCATGTTCCAGGGGGTCCAAATCTCCATGTTCCAGGGGGTCCAAATCTCCATGTTCCAGGGGATCCAAATCTCCATGTTCCAGGGGATCCAAATCTCTCTTCTGGCCTCTTTGAGAGCAAGGAACACATACATGGTACAGACACATATGTGCGGACAAAGTATTTATACACATAAAATTAATTTTTAAGTGTTTAGAAATAAAACATACTGAGATGGTTCAGCAGATGAAGGCACTTGCCGTCAAGTCTGATGACCATAGTTATTTTAATCTCTCAGACCCCCTCAAGCCTCTGGTGGGCACATGCAAGTCCTGACACACTACATTCATAAACACGTGTGCATGCAAATAAATAATAAATGCAATATATTTCTTTTAAATAATGGAATTCCAGGAACTTTATAAGAAGGAAATGATTATTGCCTGTGACAATTTTCACAAGAAGTAATAATTCCTTCTTTCTTCCCTTCCTCCCTTTGTCCTTCCTTCCTTTCTCATCCTGTAGCCCAGCCCAGGCTCACTTGAACTTGTTATGTAGCTCAGGCTGGCCCTAAGCTGGCAGCCGTCCAGATTCAGCCTCCCAAGTTTTGGGATTACAAACATGAACCACTAAAACTGCCTTGACATTTCTTTTCCTTCGTATTTTCTTCCAACATTCCTTCCTTCCTTTCATTTCTCTCTTTCCTTTCTTTCTTCTTCTTTTTTTTTTTTTTTTCAAGACAGGGTTTCTCTGTGTAATCCTGGCTGTTCTGGAACTTGCTCTGTAGAGCAGGCTGGCCTTGAACTCAGAGAGCCCCCTGCCTCTGCCTCTAGAGTGCAGTGATTTAGGGTGTGCACCTATCACAG
This sequence comes from Mus musculus, assembly GCF_000001635.26. Taxonomy (NCBI): domain Eukaryota; kingdom Metazoa; phylum Chordata; class Mammalia; order Rodentia; family Muridae; genus Mus; species Mus musculus. The sequence goes on along the minus strand of NC_000084.6, from coordinate 10,638,796 downwards.
TCCTGCTAGAAGAGATTTATTTATTTATTTTATGTATATGAGTACACTGACTTCATGCACACCAGAAGAGGGCATTGGATCCCATTACAGATGGTTATAAGCCACCATGTGGTTGCTGGGATTTGAACTCATGACTTCTGGAAGAGCAGCCTGTGCTCTTAAATGCAGAGTCATCTCTAGCCCCATAGAAGTTTCTTTATATCAGCTTTTTACTAGGAGATTGAAAGTATAGTAAAGTCAAGAAATGTGACTTTGGCCTGGGAGTGGTGGCACACGCCTTTAATCCCAGCACTTGGGAGGCAGAGGCAGAGAGGCAGAGAGGCAGAGAGGCAGAAAGGCAGAGGCAGGTGGATTTCTGAGTTCGAGGCCAGCCTGGTCTACAGAGTGAGTTCCAGGACAGCCACAGCTATACAGAGAAACCCTATCTCGAAACCCCCCCCCCCAAAAAAAAAAAAAAAAAAAGAAAGAAAGGAAGAAAAAAAAAAAGAAATGTGACTTTGTTCTTCATTTTATCCTCTAAACCCAACACAGAGTCTGAGTGTAGCCTCTTCATAGGCCTTTGTTACTTATAAATACTGTGCTTGATACTTTACAATGCTTGCTTGACTGAATCTCAGACACTTAAGTAAAACCAAAGGGCAGAATTTATATATAAGCCAGAATGAGGAGAGCACAGATTACTTCAGCCTCTCCATGATTCAGAGCATCTTTTGAAGCAGTCTGTTTCCCTGCAGACTTCAGGCTCCAAGTGATAATTTAAAAAAAAAAAAAATCACAGCTACTCTGAGCCTAATATAGCACTTGTCACAAGGTAAGCTCTCAACTTCCTAGAGCTTAATTTGGAATAGAAGGAGACAATATGTGAGGTCAGGTGATAAAGGATTCCTAGGAAATGTCTGTAGACATTTTAGAGAGAGCTAGTCTCTCTAAAAGATGGCATTTTGTCCCCACTTTTTGTAAGACCAGGGCAAAATACAAAATAAACACTAATACTCATTTTCCTACATTATAATATCCTCCTTGACTAATACAGTAAAAGTTACCATATGTAATTTATTTTAATGCTTTGATTTCTAAATAAATAAATGGTTTTTTTTCTGGGGGTATTCTGATTTTTTTTAATCTTGTTTTTCTTTTTCTTTATTTTTTTTTTCTTTTTTGAGACAAGGTTTTTCTGTGTAGCCTTGGGTGACCTGGAAAGCTGGCCTCAAACTCAGAAATACTCCTCCTGCCTCTGCCTGCCTGCCCCCCAAGTGCAGGGATTAAAGGTGTGTGCCATCTGTTTTTCTTAAATGAGTTATAAAGTTGTGAATTAATCAACTGCCATTTAACCTATTCCCAGTACCAAACCTTAGAGACATTTTTTTCTGACTCTGTTTTTAAACCCCCCAAACATAGGGATACTTTAAATACTTTTATGCCAGCTGGGCAGTGGTGGCACATGCCTTTAATTCCAGCACTCCGGGGGCAGAGTCAGGTGGATTTCTGAGTTCAAGGCCAGACTGGTCTACAGAGTGAGTTCCAGGATAGCCAGGACTACACAGAAAAACCCTGTCTCAAAAAACCAAAACAAAAGAAAATACTTTTATGCCTTGCAAAATACAGAGATAAGAAATAATTCTGTAATAATGAAAATAATTAAAATTATTTACTTTTCTAGCCAGACATGACACATGCCTTTCATCCCAGTACTCAGGAGGCAGAGGCAGGTGGATCTCTGTGAATTCTAGGTCATCCTGGTCTTTATAGTAAATTGCAGACAGCTAGAGCTATGTAGAGAAACCATGTTCCAAAAAGATTTACCTCTAAACTGGGCGGGTGGCACATGCCTTTAATCCTAGCACTTGGGAGGCAGAGGCAGGAGGATTTTTGAGTTCAAGGCCAGCCTGGTCTACAAAGTGAGTTCCAGGACAGCCAGGGTTATACAGAGAAACCCTATCTCGAACCCCCCCAAAACAAAAACAAAAAGATTTACCTCTTTGTAAAGTGTGTGTGTGTGTGTGTCCCAAATAAACTCAGCACCAGGAGTAGGGTATTGCTGTGAAAGATCTGCAAGTGCTGTTTTTCAGAGAATGTGGACAACTTTGAAAGAGGACTTTGGACTAAGATATATAAAATCATTTTAAATTATTTACTTCTCTGTAAAGTATATCTATGTGTGTCTATGTGTGCACATATATTGTTATTATTGTTAATGTTTTGGTTTGATTTTTGAAGCACAGTCTCACGTATCCCAGGCTGGCTTCCAACTTGATATGTAGCTGAGAATGGCATGACACTGAACTCCTGATGCTTCAACCATTATCTCCAAAATCATGCATACTACACCTAACTCTGAATATAGAGGGTAGCCCCTTCCATGAGCTAAATACTGCTATTGGTATCTATAAATGTTAAATATCTCGTTTGTGGTGGCTTGAATAGTTGGTCCCTAGTTGATGGAACTGTTTGAGAAGGGTTAAGAGGTGTGGCCTTGTTGATGCTGTCATGTCACAGGGTACTTTCAAAAGGCCAGCCATTTCCAGTGTTGTTCACTCTCCACTTTGTGGTTGTGTCTCAAGATGTGAGTTCTCAGCTACTGTTCTAGTACTATGCCTGCCTCCTGATGCCCTGCTCACCTTCAAGTTTTAGTAGTACCCAATTAAATACTCAAACTGATCCTGGAGGTGGCAGCGATCCTCACTACCCACCCCAATGTTCTGGATTCCCAAATGAAAGACACACACACACACACACACACACACAGAGAGAGAGAGAGAGAGAGAGAGAGAGAGAGAGAGAGAGAACGCCCAACCTCCACGTGGCTACTCAACCTCCCTCCAATATTCCCGAGCTATTACTTACTAAAATCTGTATTCCATCTTTACTGCCCTGGACCCAGATATGCAGCCCTCTTGGCCTCTCTCTCTAGCCTAGAAATCTTTTTTTTTTTAATGTAAATACACTGTAGCTGTCTTCATACGCTCCAGAAAAAGGCACCAGATCTTGTTACAGATGGTTGTGAGCCACCATATGGTTGCTGGGATTTGAACTCTTAACCACTGAGCCATCTCTCCAGCCCCTAGCCTGGGAATCTTAAAAGTCCCTCCTCTGTCTGTCCTGCTCAGACATTGGCTGCCAGAAACTTTTTTTTTTTTTTTTTTTACCAATCATAACCAAATGGGGACAGGATCCCACAGTGTCTTATGTGTGGATCTGCAGATTCTTGCACAAACAATTTTGGGGACCCAGATTAACATAAGCAGCATCAGGCCAAGCTCACTATATCAAGTCATGAACTTACCCTCTCAAATTGTGAGCCTTAAATAAACTCTTCTATAAGTAGCCTTGGTCATGGTTTCCTCACAGCAACAGCACAGTAGTTAGGAAGACGGTCCCAAGCACTGAGTGTTGCTGGGAGCGGCCCAACTTTGCTGCCTTTCACATGAATGTGGATGACTGTGGGACTTTGGACTAGGAAAGGGCTTGAACACTGCAAGAGGCTTGGCAGCTCATCCTAGCAGGAGATTGGAAGAAAACAGTGCTGAGAGAAAGGTGAACTATGAAGGCCCAGCTCTTTCAGAAGGGAACAGTGATAGCAACAGGCTAGAAATCAGTCTTGCAATATATTGGCAAAGAATGTGGCCGCTTTCTTCCTTTGCCCTAAGAATTGGCCTGGGGCTAAATTTAAAATAATGAATTAATTTCTTCAGATGAGATTTCAAGATGGCCTAAGGGGGCTGGAGAGATTGCTCAGTGGTTAAGAGCACTGACTGCTCTTCTGAAGGTCTGAGTTCAAATCCCAGCAACCACATGGTGGCTCATAACCACCTGTAATGAGATCTGATGTCCTTTTCTGGAATGTCTGAAGACAGCTACAGTATACTTACATATAATAAATAAATAAATAAATAAATAAATAAATAAATAAATAAAGGCCTAATATTGATTCTATCACATAGTTTCCAGGATTCACTTGTATTCAGCTATATAGTGAAAAAGTGCAAGAGGGTAAAACTCAATACAATCTTTACAGTTTGAGGAGAAAAGGAGCACCAGGCGATTTCATGTTGGAGTCAAGGCTTGTGCTGAAAGTGATGAAAGATTAAAGAAACACCTGATCCATTGGGTGGTGGCACACACCTTTAATCTCAGCACGTGGGAGGTAGAGGCAGGCACATCTCTGAGTTAGAGGCCAGCCTGGTCTACACAGTGAACTTCTGGATAGCCAGGGCTACAGAGAAACCCTGTCTTGAAAAACTAAACAAAAACAAACAACAAAAAGGGACCGGATCCAAAATACAATGAAGGGAAGGATGCCTTTATGACAAGACACACTCAACTAAGCTTTCAACTCATGAAAAGAAAAGGGGTAGATGTAACTTATGTCTCCTCCCATGAAGGAATTTTATCAACACAAACAAAATTGTTAGAGATGATATCGCTGGAGCAAGAATACTTACAATTTCTGTAGTGAAGTTTTCAAGCACAGCTTTAAAAATGTTTCAGAGTCTTAAGCTTACCTCCTATCAAACAGATGCATCTACAGGTCAAATATGTGAACAAGGCTAGCTTCCCACTTGCAGCAATCTTACTCCCTCAGCCTCTTGTGCTGTAATTGCAGCTGTGTGTTGCAACTTGAATTTTGGGATAAATTGACAACTTTCAATAGTTGTCTTACTTTGGGTTTCTATTGCTTCAGTGAAACACCATGATCAAAAAACAAGTTGGAGAGGAAAGGGTTAATTTAGCTTACACTTCCATGCTGCTGTTCATTCTTGAAGGAAGATGACAGGAACTCAAATGAAAGGATCCTGGAGGCAAGAGCTGATGTAGAAGCCATGGAAGGGTGGTGCTTACTGGCTTGCTTCCCCTGGCTTGCTCAGCCTGCTTTCTAATGGAACCCAGGACAGCTGACTCAGATGGCACCATCAGCTGTGGGCTGAGCCCTTCCCCACTGATCATTGAGAAAATGTCTCATTGGATCTCATGGAGGTATTTCCTCAACTGAGTGTCCTCCCTCTCAGATGAATCTAGCTTGTGTCAACTTGTCACACAAAGTCAGCCAGTACAGCAGTTTCTATTATTTTTCTTGATACGGTTTGAGTTGGACCAAGGGCTTGTATATGCCTGGCAAATGCTTTACCACTAAGCTTCACAGCCATCACTTAGAAAGTTCAGTTGAACATTTTTGCTTCAGAGACAGGGTCTTGTGCTTTGCTCAGAGTAGCCTTTCAATATACTTCCACTTCCCTGGGTGCTAGAATTATAGGCAGATGGCAGCCATATCCAGTTATTTAGCTATAATCCTATCAAAATATGTTAACTAAGGTGAATGTTAATTATTCACAGTCTCTGTAAGTAATCTGCTTGCTAAAATTTGTAACCCCAAAATAAATACTTTCAGTCACACGGGTATGCACAGGGCAGTGAAATCTGTCACCTGACTTGCACTTTCATAGCTGAGGCCTACAAAGTGCTACTTTGTGTCATGTCTGCTTAGAGACACTTCTTTTGCACTTTGGTTTGTAACCCAGTGGCCACTAAGTAAGGATAGTTCTGTCCTGTGTCCTTTAGCTCAAGGCCATGATGTGCCTTTTAGATAATGGTAGACATTTTGTGTTGGCAGGAGTAAAATGCTGTTGGCCATGATGCAGTGTTAGTAAATCGACAGTATAAAAGTGTCTTGTTTGCTGGTCATGTTATGTGGGTCCATGTTCTGGCCTATCACTGGACATGGCCTCTTGGGGAGGTGGAACGCAGGGAATTTGACTGCACTTATCCCAGCAATGAGGCTGGACTTGATTTTTGAGATTTAGGTAGATGTGTACAAAATGAAGCAAAACTACAGGCTTCTTTGAGGGATAGGGCAAGAAACTCATTTAAAAATCCAATCCATTTTCTGTTATGCTGCAGAGCTTAAGCCAATTAAAAATTTCTCTTCACAGCCGGGCATTGTGGCACGCGCCTTTAACCCCAGCCCTAGGGAGGCAGAGGCAGGTGGATTTCTGAGTTCGAGGCCAGCCTGGTGTACAAAGTGAGTTCCAGGACCCCCAGGGCTATACAGAGAAACCCTGTCTTGAACCCCCGTGCTCCCCCCCAAAATTTTTCTCTTCACACATTTTAAATGTTTTTACAGCTGGGTGTGGTAGTTCACACCTTAAAGTCCAGGACTTGGGATACTGAGGCAGGAGGATCCCTGAGCTCCAGCCTGGTCTACAAAGCGAGTTCCAGGACAGCTAGGGCTACACAGAGAAATCTTGTCTCAAACAAAACCAACAACAAAACAAAAACAATAAAATGATAACCTCTAGTAGAATAAGCTCACCAAGTACCCACTGTAGTGTGTTCCTATTAAACTATCTGTAGAGTATGCCAACTTCCCAGGCACTAAAACATTTTGGTTTTGTTTCTCTGTGCAGCCCTTGTTGTCCTGAAACTTGCTCTGTTGAACATGCTGGTCTCAAACTCAAGAGTTTAAAGTTTAAAGGCATGGACCACAATGGCTGACACTAAAATTTTCAAGAGAAAATGCATTAAAAAAAATTATCTTAGCCAGGCAGTGGTGGCACATGCCTTTAATCCCAGCACTTGGGAGGCAGAGGCAGGCAGATTTCTGAGTTCCAGGCAAACCTGGTCTACAGAGTGAGTTCCAGGACAGCCAGGGCTACACAGAGAAACTCTGTCTCGAAAAACAAAAAACAAAACAAACAAAAAATCTTGTTAGGGCTAGAGAGATGGCTCAGTGGTTAAGAGCATTGACGGCTTTTCCAGAGGTCCTGTGGTTCCAGAGGTTGAGTTCAATTCCCAGCAACCACATGGTGGCTCACAACCATCTTTAACGGGATCTGATGTCCTCTTCTGGCTTGTCTGAAGACAGCAACACTATACTCATACATAAAATAAATCTTTAGAATCCCATAGTTTCTACTTTGTAAGAGACATTGAAGCCATCAGTCTGCTCACTCCAGGATAGGAAATTTGGGCATGGTTGCATATTTCTGTAACTCAGCATGCAGGTGAGGGAAGTTAGTTTGTTCAGAGGCAGCCTGAGCTATACAGTAATGGTCAGTGCCAAAAAGAAAGCAAAAAGATGGGAGGAAATGTGCATGGGTTTTTTTATATTGTTGGTTGAATTTTAAGCTCCTAGAACCAGATGCAGATATCAAGATCTGTGGATCTTTACATACAACCTATCCACATTCTCTCATGTACTTTTGGTGCAGAGTACTGAATCTTTGTATTAAGCCCTTCATTTACCACTGAGCTACAAACATAGTCTGCTCATCACGCATAATGCAATGCATATTTCAATATGAGACAAGGTCTCATGTAAACTAGCCTGGCTTTGAACTTTCCACATAGTAGATGGCTTTGGACTCCCATCTCTGCCTCTTGAGTGCAGGGAACAGACTTGTGCCATCACACAACATTTTTAAAACCTGGGGGGGGGGGGGGGGGTGCTTGAAAGCATCAGATTCCTTCAAGTTAGATTTCCAGACAGCCTGAGTCACCCAATGACAGTGCTGGGTCCCCAAATTGGATCTTCTACAGGAATACCAAAAATGACCCTAATTGTTCAGCAATCTCTCTAGACCAACTTTTTTGACTTTCAGTTGAATTCCCCAATGTGGACTCTATGGGACATGGGGTAGGGGGACATAATAGCACACAATTTGCTACTTTAAAAAAATTCACATCTCAATGGTACATGCCTAAAATGTACTTCAGGAAGTTGAGACAGATTAGTTAATCCATCAATCTGGACACGATCCTAGCTCGGAAAATAAGCTGGAGAGAGGTTTACTAGTTAGGAACACCTGTTCTTGAAGAAGACTGGGGCTTGGTTCCCAGAACCCATATGCACAACTCACTCAGTTCAGATCTGACACTCTTTTGACCACTAACACCAGGCACACATATGGCACATACATTTCAACAAAACACATAAATCTAAAACAAGAATATCTATATAAAGTACTAAATCATTCTCTCATACATTTAGTTGGATCAGTTTTGATAAAGCCATCTGACCATAGTCAGCTGTATAATTTTAATCCTCTATAAACAGTAAACTAAGCATGTTGTGTAAATAAGTACTTGAATTTAATTAGCTAATATACTGTTAAGACCATTTTGACAGGGTTCAAACTGATGGTAAGGGCTAGGATTACCCAACAAACTTGTCTCTCACATGATCTTCTCAATCTTGGTATCTGTATGACATTTTCATAGTGGCTACTTTGTTTCAGAGGAGAGAGGCAAAAGCCCTTGTGCATGTTCATGTGCCTGTGAAGGTCAGAGAGCTTCCCAGGAATGAGTCACCTCCACCTTTCTATGCGGCTTCTGGGGATGACACTTGGGTCACCAGGCTTGCACAGCCTTTACCCACTCTGTTTTCCTGCTGTGAATGGATGCCACGACCAAGGCAACCTTTTTTTGTTGTTGTTTTGCTTTTTTTTTGAGACAGGGTTTCTCTGTGTAGCCCTGGCAGTCCTGGAACTCACTCTCTAGACCAGGCTGGCCTCGAACTCAGAAATCTGACTGCCTCTGCCTCCCAAGTGCTGGGATTAAAGGCATGCACCACCACGCCCGGCTCAAGGCAACTCTTAAAAGGACATTTAATTGGGGTGCTGGCTTACAAGTTCAGAGGGTCAGTCCATGATCAAGGTAGGAGCATGGCAGCATCCAGGCAGGCATGGTGGAGGAGCAGAGATTTCTACATCTTCATTTGAATGCTGCTGGGAGAAGACTGGCTTCCAGGCAGCTAGGATGAGAGTCTGCCCATGCCCACAGTGACATACCTATTCCATCAAGGCCACACCTTCTAATACTGCCACTCCTTCACAACAATATATAAATATCACTAAACCATCTCACTAGTTCTTAATTAAACACTGTAAAAATTATTTTGTGTGCATGTTTGTATGTCTACGTGCACAAGCATGCACACGCTACACAAATGTTGTCAGGGAGTTCAGAGCACAACTTGTAGAAACTGCTCTCACCTTCTACCAAGTGGATTCCAAGGATCAAGCTCATGTTGTCAGGCTGTGGCAAGCACCCATTACACACTGAGATACACTGAGATATCTCACTAGCCCAGACCCTACTTAAAAATGTATGTGCATGGATGTCTTCAATACAGTCATGTCTATACCACTGTGTATGCAATGCTCCGAGGCCAGGTGAGGATGTTGGATCCCCTGGAACTGAAGTTACAGACAGCTGTGAAAAGCCATGTGGATAGCAATGAACTCCATCCTCTGGAAGAACCTGTACTGCTGAGCCATCTCTCCAGCCCCAGCCCCGCCTCTGAATACTAATGATCCTTGCAGAACTTTTCCATGTGTGCATAGTATGTGAAGACTCAATCCTGGGTGCTACTTAGGCACTACATTAAGAATCTTGTCTTCTAAAATTCATATTAGGTTAGAGCAGTTGGAGAGCCTCAGTGATCCACTTGTCTCTAAACCCCAACTGCGGGTTTGAAACTATGTAGATCAGGCTGGCCTTGAACTCATAGAAATCTGCCTGCCTCCCCCAATGCTGGTACTAAAGGTGAACACCATCACACCTGACTCACACTTGGCTCTTTTGAATTCTTGGGACTGAGTCCGGATCCTTGTTTATCCTTAACCAAGTACGCTTTACAAATATAACCATCTTCTGGCTCCCAGAAAATTTAATTTAAAAAACAAAATTCATATGCCTATCAAAAATAAAAAATATAGATTAAGGCTAGATTTTCAAAATGGCTTCCCCTAACATATAATTGGTAATAAGCACTATAAAAATATATATACTGAAGTCTATCTTCCTCTAAATTTAACCACCTAAAATAACTTTCTAAAATGAGTGTGGTAACTCAAACTTGTAATTCCAGTTAATGAGAGATGGATGCCTGAGTGGCTGGAGTTCAAGATCAGTTGTGGTTACACAGAAAACTCAAGGACAGATGACTCCATGGACAAGACCACGGACAAGGTGAGAGCAAAGGTCCTAACATTCAGCTCCCAGCAATCACAGGCAGCTCACAACCATCTATAATGGGATCTGATGCCCTCTTCTGTTGTGTAGGCAGGGTACTCATACATAAATAGCTCTCTGGGCACCTGTACTCACATGCACACATGCATCCAGATATATGCACATGCACACAAGTAAAAATAATAAATCCTTTTTAATAAGGGAACCAACAAAAACCTAAAAATTCTTATTACCTGTATAATTATTTTGCCTATCAAAACAGGTTTTCTTTTTTATTATGTCTCCCTATGAGGCCTGGCATGGGGTGCATAGCTTTAACTCCATCACCTGGGTGGCAGAAACAGATCCTTGTGACTTCGGAGAGGAGCCCAGTCTACACAGTGAGTTTCAGGACAGCCAAGGTTATATTCTGTTGATAACTTCCTCTTCAAAAAACACATTAACAAAATCAAAGTTTGTTTTTTACTAACACAGGGTTTCTCTGTACAGCCCTGGCTTGTCCTGGAACTGCCTCTGTAGACCAAGCTGTGCTCAAACTTAAGATCAAGTCCCTCTCTGCCTCCTGAGTGCTTGGGAGTAAAGACATGCACCGCCACTGCCAGGCAAAATCATTTATTTTTCGCTTTTACCACTAAAGCTCCATGGAGTGAGTTTTAGATCTCATCCCAAAAGAACTTTATTGAAATGCCAAGAATTTATTTCATCTCAAAAGAGGCCCAAATAATGGACTCAAAGAAATCAAACCCATGTTCAGTACATATGTATTTCATGCGTCCAACTCCCCGAACTGAACACACTATGTGAATATAGTAGATACTCACTACAACTTTAATTTGACAATCAACAGACAACTCTGTCCCTACACTTATGTTTATTAAAAACTGACAAACAAACAAAACCTGTACAAAAGATATCCCCAAATTCCTTATCAATTTGAAACAGTAATCTTGAGAGACATTATCGCCTAGGACCCCCTCTTCCTCTGCCACGACCACGTCCTCTTCCTCTACCCCGGCCTCGGCCTCTTCCTGCAACTAGAGAAAGGAAAAACAAAGCAGGTGAACTCCTTTTCAACAGCACATACCTGCCACCAAGAGCTTATCCCGAGCATTTTCCCACCTACACCTCTTCAATTAGCCGCTAACTAGAGTAAAAAAGCTCTAACTCAGCTTCTCTCAAATATGAGCACCACTACCATCATGTAAAAAGCAGGGAGACAAATTTACACCGTGTCAGATTTCTGCTTATTTAATAGGAGCCAAGCACGTTAACCAAATGGGAGCTTGAAAACTTGTTTGGCTTCTAACATGTCAGCCTTGAACACACAGCGGTATCTCTAGCTGGTCATCATGAGGACAAAGAAAGGAAAGGCAAGAAAGCAGAGCGCCTGCTTGATGCAGTCAGACTGAGGTGTAACACCCCACCCATGGTCAGGATCAGACCCAGGACATCATGCTGTGATTGCCACTGGGTGATGATATCCCCCACACCCTGGTAACGCCATACATTTTTTAGCCCTGGCTTCCTGGCTTTATAGACCAGGCTGGCTTCAAACTTACAGAAATCCACCTGTCTCTGTCTCTCAAGTGCTGGGATTAAAGGTGTGCATATAGTAAAGGAAAAATAGCTTTCTAAAGAAACTAGAAAGAGAGGACTGGAGGGACTCTTCTCCACAGCAGCACCAGAACTCTAGGTAGCGCATGTCCTAAGACAAATGTTCTGAGCCACAAAAACACCCTTGTTCACAAATGTATTTTGAACAGCGAGCTAAGACTTAAATACACTATACATAAAACACTTTCACACGTACCAGCTTCTCTTTTCTTAGACTTCACCTTAGGTTCAACATCCACAAGTAGTGTATCTAGAGGTAAGCTGTCTGGTAGAATAAAATACCGAATGTTATTGCCTCGAATACTCAATGTTTCCAACTGTACAGGTTCTCTGTTCTTCAGGGTCATTTTCACAGCTTTAAGGTGTGTGTTCATGCTGACATCTACACCTAAAGGGGGGTGGGGAGGGAAGCAGAACAATTACCAGCATGATAAAGAAGGCAATCAATATATTGCACCAAGAGTTGAAATCATACTGTAAAGAATTTTTTTCTGCTATGTTATAGGTCAAGTTCCTGTGACAATATATGCACAACGGGGAAAAATGTCAAAATAAATCAGCAACAAAACCTCTGTACAAAGCTGAGTGCACTTACAGAATTGAATGCACTGGTGGTGTGGTTAAGTGACTCCTGTAATCTCAGCATTCAAGAGGCTGAGGCACAAGGAGTGCATGTGTTCAAGGAAAGCTGGGACAACAGAGAAAGAGCCTATTTGCTAGACAAAGGAAATGAGCATAGCAAGCTATGAAGGAGCCCTGAGTCTACTACCTTCAGGACTGAATTCTTGTCCCAGGATTAGATAGTGTTTGTGATAAAATCTCCCATTATCCCCATAACTTCTTAACCAACATTCTATCAGGCCATAGGCCTTTATTCTTAAAGACCTATGGTATTTTTCCCTATCATTAGGAACTCTTCCCCCACTTTCTTATGTGCCCCAAGCTGACCTCAGACTCTCAAGTGCTTGCTCTACAGGTACTCACCGCCACACCCAGTTTAACATGTCTATTTATTTACTTAAAATGATTTTTAGGGGCTAGAGACATGGCTCAATGGTAAGTGTGCAGGACTCTTACAGAGAACCAAGTTTGGTTCCCAGTACTCACATCTGGAGGGCCCTAACTAATTGCCTGTAACTCCAGCTCCAGAGAGACCCAGTACCTCTGGCCTCCAAAGGCACCTGTACTCACATACATACAGAGTTAAAAACAGAATCTTATCAAAATTAATTTGTATGAGCATGGCTGTGTGGGAAGGCAGCTACCTATACGCTATGGTGCATGTCTAGAGATCAGGACAACTCTTAGGAATCAGCTCTCTTTCCTCTGTGTAGATCCTGAGGCATGAACTCAGTTGTCAGGCTTGGCATCAGATGCCTTTACCCACAGGGGTGAGCTGGCACACCCTCTCACCTTGTTTTCTCAGACAGAATGTCTCAGAGAACTGGAATTTCAGAACAGGAAGTACCCATCCTTTGGGGGACCTGAACTCAGGTTCTCAAGCTTGCACAGTAAGCACTTTGCCAACTAGGTCCTTTGTCTGGGTCCTTATGTCTTTCTAAATGTGAAGGTTTATATTTTTTTGTGGTGCCATGGACTGAATCCAGGACCTCAAGCATGCTAGGTAACTGTACAATCACCTTATAACCCAGCCTTTAACTGAGCTTGTTTATATATTTGTTTTTGTTCTGTTAGACAGGCTGTCACTATGCAGCCCAGAGTTGCCTCAAACTAAGGATTCTGCTCTAGCCTTCTAAGTGTTGGCATTACAAGCACGAGCCACCATGCCAGGCTAACTTTACTGTTTTTCTCTCCAAAAATTCACTATTACAAATCCTTTCTTTGTTAGGCAAGGGTGGAACATGCCTTTAATTCTAGCAGAGGCAGGCCAATCTTAGTGAGTTCAAGGTCAGCCTGTTCCACAGACCAAGTTCCAGGACAGTCAGCTATACTGAAAAAAAATCTGTCTCAAAACAAAACAAAACCCAACAACAAATGCTTTCATCTTCTTCTCCAAAGAAGGAAGTTCTCTTAGTTCCTAGACAGCCTTACTACATTCCCTCTCCTCCATATGCTCATATATGTGTGTGTGTGTGTGTATGTGTGTACATTCATATGAGATACAGAAACTTGTGTTGGGTTTTGTTTTGTTTTTGGATTACAATTTTCATCATTAGATTTTGATAGGGGAGGGGTGGGTAGGTGGGCAGCAAACATGCCACTCTGGGGTTTGGGAACGTAGCTCAGCTGGTAGACTACTTCCTTAGCATACATGAAGTACTGGCTTCAATCCCCATTGCTAAATAAAGAGGTGTGGTGGTGCACATCTGAAATACCAACAGCCAGGAGCTAGAGGAACAAAACCAGAAGAAGGCCATCTTCAAATATACACAGTTAGTTTGAAGCCAGGATACATAAATCCTGCATCTAAAACAGGACGCTGAGGAGGAGGAGGAGATCTTTCCCAATGCTTTTCTACAGGAACAGGCCAAATCCTACTCAAGGAACTTTAACAAGGGCAGCAACAGTACATCCTTAGATATGGAAATTTGACATAACTTCTAGAAGAGCCACAAAATGCCATCCCATTTTCTCCTGGCTTACTAAAACACTGGACCTACCTATTAAAAACTTACACATCTACAAGGTCAGTATTTTAGAGAATAGGAACACATGTTAAGATACTATTTTTCAGCACTTGGGAGGCAGAGGCAGGTGGATTTCTGAGTTCCAGGCCAGCCTGGTCTACAGAGTGAGTTCCAGGACAGCCAGGGCTACACAAAGAAACCCTGTCTCGGGGGAAAAAAAAAAAATACTATTTTTCCCTTTGATAACCACTTTTTAAAAAAAAAGTCTTAGGAGACAAACAGGAGAGGATAATGAAGGATGAACAATGATAAAAAAACGTGTGCACAATACCATAGTAAAAGATCATATATAATTAACATAGGCCAATAACAGCCTACAGTCAAATGTGAAACACAAATGTAATAACAGTGCAGGTCTCAGATGGGTTTGGAAGAAGCAACATTCTATGCAGAGGACCACACACAAGCAAAGGTATACAAGGTAAGAAAACACCTGGCAATTTGGTTTGGCTGTAGTGTAAGAATGTAAGATGAGTGGGGCTGCAGAGATGGCTCAGCAGGTAAAAGCACTGGTTGCTCTCCCAAAGGACCTGGGTCCAATTCCCAGCACCCACTTGGCAGCTCACACCTCCAATATAACTCTAGTTCCAGGGATCTAACACTTTACATACAGACAATACCCTCACACAGGCAGACATGCAGGCAAAACATGAGTATACATAAAATAAAATTGTTCAATAAGATGAGGCTTAAGTAAGGTCCATTCAGTAATTCAGACAAAGAGAATGAGGACATGCACTACAACGATGCTCATTAAACAACCAAAAGGAAGAAAACAACAAAACCTCTCCAGTGGGTGGAACATGGGAAAGAAAAACCTTAAACAAAAACATTACAGAAACAGTCCAACCTTCTTACCTGTGATTGTTCCATGGACTTGTGTCCCATTCTTCAATTCAATGGTTACAGTTTCATGACTCAATTTCATCAAAAATCTATAGAGACAAAAATAAAGTCCCGATTTTTTACTTTAACATTAGAAGTCTTTTTGTGAAGTCGGTGGAGTAAAATGGTAGCAATCAAAAATCTCTAAAATGCTACTACAACAGTTCAAAGGGGATCTGGCTAGCTAACTCAGAAGTTAAGAGCACTCTTCTCTCTTGTAGTCCATATGAAAGGTCACAGCATAGGATCTGGAGACCTATTCTGACCTTCATAGACACCAGATAAATTTGTGATGTACATGCATACATACATGCAGATAAAACATTCACACATAAAATAAATATATCTTAAAAACAATTCTTCATCATAATAATATACACAGTGCTTAACTTTTTCTGAACTAAACTCGTAAACTTATAAAGAATAAAGTAATAGGCTGTCATCTGGCATCTGACTGTCAACAACAGGCATCCTTTTTGGCTTCACTAGACCACACTGGATGAAAAATTGTCCAACCTGCAGAGCACTCAAATGTTTACTTGTCAAGATAATGCCATCTGCAAAGCTCACCCCCGAGTCTGTAAAGTTGTGCTGAGCCATAATCACAGCTGTCCTGAGCGTCCGACTAGAAAATACTAGGAAAAACTATTACAAAACAGCCTTAAATGAAGATATGTGAAGATCCTAGAGTAGCATTAGGTGTGGTGGTGCATCTTTTAATTCCAGTACTTGCAAGACAGGCAGATGGGTCTCTGTGAACTGGAGGCCAGCCTGTTCTACATAGTGATGGTGACACTGTCTCAACAAAAGACCGTAGACTAATTTTCAGCCACAAAAAGGGTATAATTCTAACTGATAGTATAAGATTACATGGTAGAAATAAAGAACCCCTCTTTTCCTGCTTTCTTGGTGAATTGGGCTATTATTCTAACCCATAAGCATAAATAAGATTCTACTTTACACAAAGTAAGCTATTCTTCAATGGCTCTATAATACTTGGAGCTTACTTAGCAGTTTACATTGGAGATTAATTCCCTAAAAATAAATATCCCAAGAGC
The DNA here is from genome assembly GCF_000001635.26 of Mus musculus. Lineage (NCBI taxonomy): Eukaryota > Metazoa > Chordata > Mammalia > Rodentia > Muridae > Mus > Mus musculus. The sequence continues at coordinate 10,622,622 of NC_000084.6, read as the reverse complement.
TAGATAGTAGTCCACTCTATGAAAATGACAGTTATCCCACTGTGAATGTTTTCAACTTTCTGCCATAACAACCCATTTATGCAAGCCCTCACCAGTAACAATTAACAATCTCCCAATTTTCTATCTATATAAAAAAAAAGGTGGGGGAGGGGTGTTGTAAAAAGACATAGCAAGATGGTATCCACTTGCTGCCAAACCTGGGGATCCCAAATGATGACAGAACTGCCCTCCCCCATAAATGAATACTTTTTTTTGAGACAGGATTTCTGTGTGTAGCCATGAATGCCCTGGAACTCACTCTATAGACCAGGATGGGCATGAGTTTACAGAAATGATTCTGCTTCTGCTTCCTAATGGGGTGAGACACCTTCCACCCTGTTAATAAGTATAATCTCAAAAACAAAACAAAACTAATCCATGGTAGCAAAACTAAACCATGGTAGCGAACCCTTTAATACAGCTCTAGGGAGGCAGAGGCAGGAGGATCTCTGTGAATTCAAGGCCAGCGTGGTCCACACAGTGAGCACCAAGGCCAACACTCTCACTCATACACACTCACACACACACACACACTCACACTCTCTCACCTCAAAACCAATCATCACCACCAACAAAATCAGCTATTTAATTAAAATTACCGAGCAGCACCATCAAGATGCCTCAGCAGGTAAAAGTACTATACTGCCTGAGGACCTGAGTTTTAATCCCTGAGACTCTGGAGGAAGGCAAAGACAAAGTCCCCAAATTGTCTTATAACATACCTGTACACCAGTCATGTGCACTAACACACACAAATAGCAATTTATTTTCTAAAGAGCAAAGCTAAGAAAAATGTATACTAGCATTTGGGAAGTTCTTGTGAGTTTGAAACCAGTCTGGCTGAATGAAATATTTCAATGGGGGGGGGGGGTAGGGGGAGGGGAAGGAGAAGAGAAGAAAGAGGAAAAGAAAAAACAAATGAAAGAAAAGGAAAAAAGAGAGGACACTAGAGATGGTTGAGAGAGAACAGACTGCTTATTCCAGAGGCCCTATATGGCAGCTCACAACTCTCTGTAGCTCTTGATCGAGGGGATCAAACACTTTCTTCTGGTCTCCATAGATATCAGACAAACATGTTGTGTATAGACAAAACCATCATATATATATCTTTATAAAAATAAAAACAGAAAGGAGTATAACAGGGTCTCAGAGCTTAGTAGGCCTTAAGACCTAACCAATTTCATGATAGAAGTACCATTCAGGCTGTACAGACAGTACCACCTACCAAAACTAAACAAAGCCCTAGTCCATCAAAGTTTAGTTATAGGAAAGTCTCTAAATGTATTAATCTTGCTTTTTGGTGTCTGTATTTCTGCTTCTGATTAACTCTTCTTGCGAATTGACATACATCAACCTCGGACATGGTTTTTGTGCTTAAGAAGCTTATCCCGAGAAAGGTTCAATGCTACTACTCTAGGGGCCTGAACACTGCGTGGCTAAGAGGCTTTCTATCGGCTTAGACCCACGTCCAAGCAGTAGTCTCTGGTGAATATTCCACAACAGGAAAAAGGAGGAGAAAAAAGCAAGTAGCAGCAATTTGCCTGAGCCTTCATATGGTTCATGCATATAGGAAGTCTATTTCTTGAATTGCTTATACATTATTCGTACACTCTTTTCTTTTCTATCAGTCCATCACTGATTTGACTACAAACTCCAAGTGCATTCCACCACACACCTGGCTTTTTCTTTTATTTTTTATTTCTGTATTTTTAATTTTCTGTGTATGAGTGTCTTGTCTGTTTGCATGTATGTATGTGTACATGTACATGTCCCTGGTGCCAATAGATGCCAGAAGAGGGCACTGGATTCCCTGGACAGCTGAAAATTGCTATGTGGGTCCTAAGAATTGAACTCAGATCCTCTGGAAGAGCAGCCAGTGTTCTCAACCTAAGCATCTCTCCATTTTATTCTATTACAACCCTTTTGGAGCACAGGTTTTAAGGCGATGTTTCCCAGACCAAGACTTTAAAAAACATTCTCTTCTTTTACTCTATTAATATTCAGGAATGTAACCCACCAGGAATTCTACATTATCACTCATGCTTTATTTTAGCCAAATGGCAATGGAATGATAATCTACAATATCATCTAATAACACTTCATATTCAGATTTTCCAGTCTACTTATTTTTCTACAATATCCATTGTGCACTCCTATAACATCCACTACAGTAAACTACACGAGTGATATTACCTATTCCATTCTCCCATGAGAAAGTAAGTAGCACGACTTTTCTATAGTAACACACACCAAGTACAGGCTGAACGTTTCAGCAACCTTAAACTACTACATTACAAACAGTATTTTGCCAGGCACGGTGGCAAAGACTTAATTCCAGCACTCAGAAAGGAGGAGGTGGGGAGAACAGGGTCCTTTTGTGAAGAAAATATTCTGCTGAAGAATTCCCTTATGAGCAAGGCAGTGGTCATGCCTTTAATCCCAGCACTTGGGAGGCAGAGGCAGGTGGATTTCTGAGTTGGAGGCCAGCCTGGTCTACAGAGTGAGTTCCAGGACAGCCAGGGCTACACAGAGAAACCCTGTCTCGAAAAACAAAACAAAACGAAACAAAAATTCCCTTATGCTATCTAGAGATGCTGGTTGGTGGCAGTGAAGGCCTCTAATCCCAGCACTCAGGAGGCAGAGGCAGGATGATTCTCAATCTAATGTCAGCTGAGATAGAGTGATTTCAAGTCAGGCAGCACAACTTGTGAGACCCTGTCTCAATATAAAAGTAAAAAGAGGCCAAGGAACACATAAATTCAAATTATTTTCCAGTGAGTCCTTCATTTTGTGAATTCTCTTCTTACTTTTGTTTTCTGTGTAGCCCTGGCTGTCCTAGAACTCCCGCTGTACAGCATGCTGGCCTTGAACGCAGAGAAAGTGTGAGGATTCAAGGCATGGGCCACCATCACCTAGCTGTGAATTCTTTTCTTAATGAGACTGGCACATCAAACAGTAAAGTGTATGGGGTCCTTTTAGTACCCAAATTTTTCCTATTTGAATAGAAAACCAAAGAGAACTGGATAGTGAGAAGTATCTCCAGTTAGAAAAATTAAGAAACCTGGCAACTTACCAGACGCCAGGAGGATTAAGAGAAAGGTAGCTAAGCACACTTCCTAAGTTTGGGCAAGGTGGCAACGGGATAAATACAGGCAATACAGTCCAATACAAAACTCATGCACAAATAAGAAAGCCCACACCAAAAGTGCAAACCAGTCAACCATTTTCACAGGGCAAAAAACATTCTCCCTTGGGGGCTGGCGAGATGGCTCAGCAAGGTAAGAACACTGACTGTTCTTCCAAAGGTCCTGAGTTCAAATCCCAGCAATCACATAGTGGCTCACAAAACCACCAGTAATGAGATCTGACACCCTCTGAAGTCAGCTACAGTGTACTTATTTATAATAATAAATCAATCTTTGGGCCAGAGCGAGAAGAGGTCCAAAATTCAATTCCCAACAACCACATGAAGGCCCCAACTGCTACATCTGTACTGCTACAGTGTACTCACATACATAAAATAAATACATCTTTAAAAAAAATTCTCCTGTAATTAGAAATCTCTATACTTTGCGCTATACAAAATAGGGTCCAAGACAAATCAAAGCAGCAGCAGCAGGAGAGTGAGCACCTGCCTAGGATGCTGGCAAAGTTATCATAATAGAACCTTTAAATGAGATGAACATGTTACTGTAAATACATTATAGTTCATATCAGGGAGTAAAGAAACGGCAAGTCTTAGCATTCTACCTAGGTTACAGTCCAAATACAAATGAACTGGGGCTGAGCTCAAGGTTAAGTGACTATTAGAAGCTCTCTGCGTGCCATCCCCAGAACAGGGGAAAATTTTTTTAACCTTAAATGCCTTCTCCCTCAAATTCCTCCTGAAGTAATTTTTTTTTTTCCAATTTCAAGCAGGCTATGAGTCACCGTTAAAAAAACTTCAAAAATGTTTTAAAAGAATTCTTGTGAATTATGTACAACTACTTCAGAAGGTGTTCAATGCCATTCTGGCCAACTACAACAGTCTTGACTCAACAAGAAACTAAATATTTCTAGTTATTTGCTTGATATTGTATAACCTGCCTCAGGCTTGACCCAAGCCTGTTCATTTGAATTAAACCAGCATGCCTCTAGTTAGGCTCCACTTCCGATATTAACTATGCAGGCGAAATTAATTTATTACCTTCTGCCCCATCCTAGGACATTTTGTCTTTCCTGAGTTAGAAGCCTACACTAACCACTTACATACTTCGTATAACTGGTCAAATTTAAGGAGATCTTAGTCTAAAACGTCTTGCAAATCGGCGTCATCATTTGCAGATAAAACCATGCTAGGTCTACTAAGTCCTCCTCAGTGCAAATGGTCCGATTCGCCAAGAAAACGGGCCACTGCTCCGTTTAAGCTGCCGGATACTGGGTGGGCAGAGGCGGCTCGGCCCCTCCATTCCTGGAAGACCGGCGGGGTCTGCGCGCTGGCCCCTCGCCCGGGCTCTGGGCGGCGGGCAGGGCGCGGCGGGGCCCGGGGGCCTGAGGCCGTTAGCAGGCCGCGCGCACGCGGCTTTCCCGCCTCCCTGGGAGCACAGCGGCCCGGCCTCCCGAGCCGACCCCAAATCCTCTACCCGTCGTCCTCGCCCGGCGGGGGTACCCTCCTCACCTCACGAGCTTCATCCTAGCGACGCAGTTCTCCCTTCTGGCCCGACTGTTCACAGAATTCAGGCTCCAGAGATCCACGGACTGGGGTTATGAATGGCCGGAAAAGCGCGCGGAGGCCTGCGGACGCGCGACGAGAACGCGGAAGCTGCGCTGCCTTCCGGCCACCGGGAGGGCGACAGCGGCCCCTAGCGACGGGAGGAGTGCTTTGCACCTTCGGAGGGCGGGAGGGCTGGTGGACGACATCTTCTGCAGGTTTTTTTAGACCAGTTACGAAGTTATTAAAACTACTTGTGAAGGCCTGGAACTTTCACATGTTAAAGGAAGAGAAGTTCTGAAAGAAGCCCACTAAGATTCGAGTTTAATACTTGGGATTCACATGTTGGAAGCAGGGAACTCGGTCCTGCAAGATGTCCTTACTTGGCTTGACATTAAGCTAAGCCAATCAAATCTTTGGACAGAATGGTTTTCCTTTGGGGATGCAGGGTACCTTCTTAAAACTAGAAAAACCACTCTCAGGACAGAGTTTTAAATAAATTTTATATATAGCAAGTCCTTCGACTTAAAAAAATGTATGTGGATATTTCAGTTAAAGTTAAAACAAAAAATTCAACACCTTATTTGCAATAACCACACTGTTAAATGTAGTTACTCAACATATACATTTGTCTCTAATTACAAACATAGTGCAAATAATTTTGAAAGAATTTGGATGATATTAGTTTATTATCATTTGATTCTATAATTTATTATTTATGGCTCTAGAGAGAATATCGTGTCTAAAAGCAAGGAAATACAACTGCTTTCTGCGCTCTCCAAAACTGCTTACATGGAACGTGATTTTGTCAACAAACACCCCTGTCCCCATGTATGGGAACTGGTCCCAAGGATCAATGAGACCAAAGAAAGAGGCAGGCAAGTCCAGAATTGCAGTGTGCAGCTTAAGGGTGACTTATAACAGAACAATGGGCCTGGACATTAAGAAAAGCAGAGGTCCTTGTAATGTGGGTTATAAAACAGGGGAAACGTTATTTCATAGCTAGGCATGGTGGTCCAAGTTTGGGCCACAAACTCTATCTCGAACCTTCCCTTCCCCCTAAAAAGAGATTTCAGCCAAATAAGATTATACCTTGTCTATTTTAAGCTAATCAGAGCCAGGTACATTCTTAGTCCAAGGTCTGGGCAGAAAGGTTCACACAACTCTCGAATGATTTTGTCTGTTTTATGCTGGAAAGCCAACCAGGGTGACTCAGGGGTAATTTTAATACTTTCTACTCAAAATAATTTTAGTAATGGCAAGATAAATCTACAGTTCTTGATTGATATTTATGAACAATTAAATACCTCCCTCCATTAAAATGTATGCTTTATAAGGATACATTGTGCATATCATTTGGTGCAATAATGCCAGTACTGATCACCTGGTGTTCCTTAACCCCAAATCCCCTTTCCACTTGGGGCCAGCTTCCTTCTGACCCATCTCCTCTCCCCTCACGTCTGTAGAAATGTCTAACATCTCGGAGTTCATCAAGCTCACTCTTTTCTTCAGATGTTTGTACGTGGAATGTTATAAATCTTCCTAAAACCTATTCATTCTCTCTCAGCTATGTGGAGCAAGCACTGGTGACATGATTCTTCAATCCCAGTATTCCAGAGACAGAGGCAGGTGGATTTCTGAGTTCAAGGCCAGCCTGCTCTACAGAGTGAGTTGCAGGACATCTAGGGATACACAGAGAAACCCTGTCTCAAAAAACCAACAAACATAAAGAAAAAAAGAGGGAAGGAAGAAAGGAAGGAAGGAAGGAAGGAAGGAAAGAAGGAAGGAAGGAAGGAAGGAAGGAGAGAGAAAGAAAGAAAGAAAGAAAGAAAGGAAGGAAGAAAGAAAGAAAGAAAGAAAGAAAGAAAGAAAGAAAGAAAGGGAGAGAGAGAGAGAAAGAAAGGCCACTGTTACTTGGGTGAACTGATGAACGCCTTTAATCCCAACATTTAAGGGGTAGAAGCAGGGTTATCAAATAGAGAAACCCTGTCCCCCTCCACACACCCACAAAATAATGAAAAAGAAAGAGAAAAGCCATTGTTCGTAGATTAATATCAAATACATTTCTTTGGTCTTTTTTTTTTCTTGTAGGTTGCAAGGGTAAGGATGGGCAATAACAAGAATACTGCTGCAGCCTTGAACTTGTGAAAAACAATTTCTTTCTTTCTTTCTTTCTTTCTTTCTTTCTTTTTTTTTTTTTTTTTTTTTTTTTTTTTTTTTTTTTCTCGAGACAGGGTTTCTCTGTGTAGCCCTGGCTGTTCTGGAACTCACTCTGTAGACCAGGCTGGCCTCAAACTCAGAAATCCGACTGCCTCTGCCTCCCGAGTGCTGGGATTAAAGGCATACGCTACCATGCCCGGCACTGAAAAAACAATTTCTTACTGTATTGCAGTATGAGAGTATGAGTATGTGCTCTGAAGTGAAGACTGCAACAAGGGTAAAACAAAGTAAATGCTGTTTGCTGCTACCCACAGGGTCAAGTCTGGAAGTGGGATTGTTCTGTCCTCTGTGGGTTGGCAGAGGTTTATGTGCTGTGGCAATTATATTGGTCACCAAAAAAGAATAAGGAAATGAGAATGTGATGAGTGGGGGCAATGTGCCCATTTAAAGAACTTGTCATGATAAGCAAGTACAGAAAACTACACCCTGAGCCAGAGATATAGCTCAAGTGGTAGTGTCTGCCTACCATGCAAAAGCTGTGCTCAGACTCCAGCACAGCATAAACTGGATGTGGCAGTGTGTGCCTGTAATCTCAGCACTCAGGAGAACGAGCAGGAAGAGCAGAAATGGAAGCTCATCTTCAGCTACATAGTGAGTTCCAGGGCAGCCTAAACTCCATGAAACTCCACCTCAATAATCAAAAACAAACAAGTTTGGGGTCATCAAGGAAAACAAAATGGGTAAAAAGTCCAGAAGATAGAGTCACAGTTCTCAGTTTAGCCAGAGACCATAAGTGTAGGCCACAGCCTTTGTTTCAAGCATGGGGAGATAGCAAAGTAGAACCAATCAGAACTTTGTCCCAGGACTTTCATTCTACTGAAATTAGTTTGCATGGGATTAGTAACCTCTGTCAAGTTGTCGGAAGAGCCTACTTGAGAATGAATGCAGGTGAAAGAAGAGGCTGTAGAGTAAAAGGTCTGAGCACACTTCTAAGCCCTGGAGCCCCATCAATCCCTGAGCTCAGAATCTCACCAGTCCCCGAGCTTGCCCTAAGATCAGGACTTGAAATCCCACTAATCCCAACCCTGGAAATCTCCACTCTGGAAGTCTGCACCCCCGAGACACCTTATAAGCCTGTCTGCTGCTCAGGGCTCTGCTGCTTCTCTCCCAAGCAGAGGCAGCCACCCTCCTGTGTTCGTCTCAATACGTCTCTTTTTGAAGTTTCTTGTGTAGTGTGTGATGTGTTTATAAAAAGATAAAGAGAGGGGGGATATGTTCTATGGAGGTGTAGTCAGGTATGGTGGAAGGGGGTGCCTAGGCAGGCCCATACTGAAGGATCCTTTCCCCATGAGGGTCCAACTACACGACAGAATAGTATAGAACAGAGTTTATTCAGAGCATGGGGAGGGGAGCTAAGAGGGTAATAGAGGCAGAGAAAAGCAGAGAGAGAAAGAGAAAGGGAGGGAATAGGAGAAGAGAGGTAGAGGTCAGCCATTAGCACATGGAGAGAGATGGGGAGGGAATGGGAGCAGGAAGGGAAGAGCAAGAGAGGAACAAAAGAGAAAGGAGGGGGCAAGCAGTCCTTTTATAGTGAGTCAGGTACACCTGGCTGTTGCCAGGTAACTGTGGGGCAGAGCTTAGAGAAAATGCTAACAGTGTAACTTTGTGGTATTTCTTGGCTTCCAACTGCATAATTTCCCTCAGAATTACAATGCTTACATAGTGTTGTATTGACATAATTTGAGTCTTAGGTTTCGGGGTGGCCTGAGGTCATCTGCTCCCCAACAGTTCCCAGCTGCAATAGGAAGAGAAGACTTCTAAAATGCTGCTTATAGTAGTTTCAGGTGGGTTTCAATCACTTCAAACTGATAAGAGCTGGCTAATTTTTTATTTGGATTATCAAACATTACCCACCCCCTCTTTTGCATTGGATTCCATTACAGATGGTTGTGAGCCACCATGTGGATACTGAGAATTGAACCCAGGTCATCTGGAAGAGTAGTCAGTGCTCTTAACCTCTGAGCCATCTCTCCAGCCCCTTTCTCTCTTTTAAGAAAAAAAAAAACACTACAATTTTATCTGAGTATGTGATGGGGATAGTTAGATTATGAAACTTTTCCCAGGGAGACAGCACACATTCATCTTCATCTACTCACCTCTGATTGGGAACCCTTGAAGACTAAAGTATTAATATCTCCTAAATCCAATTCCCTCTGTCTTGCTAAAAACCTTTAGATTATACTCCTGAAGCTAGCTATCCCCTAGTTTGGCCACTTCCTTCTCCTGAGGCTGACAACTAAGGTCCAACTACTAAAGTACTGAAGTCCAGCAAACAAAAGCCCCCTTTGTCTCACCTAATTAACATGCCCAATTAAAATTAAACACCTCATCCTAACACAGGGTTTCCCCCTTTTAACCTTAATAAACCACCATTTGCCTGTGGGCCAAGTCTGTCTCTTTACTATGCAGAGGCAGTCCTTTGTCCCACTCTGGGACAAATATCCTTGGCCACCCTTGTGCCTTTCCCTTTCTCCCTTCTCCTCTATCCCCTGTATTTGTGTCTTATTTCTTGTTGTCTCTCTGGGACAAATCTACTCTGAGCTGAGAACTTGGTTCTGTGGGGTCCTGAGGCGCCCTGATGCCTTTACTGGGTAGGCGCTGTGTCACTGAGCTGCGGGGTACTGAGGCGACCTGACCTGATGCCTTTACTGGGTACCTTTACTGCTGTACCACTGAGCCTGATGCCCTTATTGGGTAGGCGCTGTGCCACTGAGCCTGATGTCTTTACTGGGTAGGCGCTGTGCCAACTGAGCCTGATGCCTTTACTGGGTACCTTTACTGCTGTGCCACTGAGCCCGATGCCTTTACTGGGTAGGCGCTGTGCCCCTGAGCTGCAGCTCTTACTCTCCTTTCCTTCTCTCCCTGAAGTCCTTCTGGACCACAGATATTTAAGAGAACATTTTCTTTCTTCTTAATATCATATCCCTGACCTAAGACTTGTTTTTCTAAGCTGAGCAGTGGTGGCACATGCCTTTAATCCCAACACTTGGGAGCAGAGGCAGGCGGATTTCTGATTTGAGGCCAGCCTGGTCTACAGAGTGAGTTCCAGGACTGCCAGGGCTACACAGAGAAACCTTGTCTTGAAAAACAAAACAAAACAAAACAAAACAAAACAAAACAAAACAAAACCAGGACACTTGTTTTTCTTTTATTTGTGGTTTCTAATCTTGCATCAGTTCAATATTTCTTCTCATTGACCAGTGTCTGCAACCCAGATCTCTCTCTCTCTCTCTCTCTCTCTCTCTCTCTCTCTCTCTCTCTCTCTCTCTCTCTCTTTTCCTTGTTTCTTCAAGACAAGGTTTCTCTGTGTAGCCCTGGCTGTCCTGGAACTCACTCTGTAGGCCAGGCTGGCCTTGAACTCAGAAATTCACCTGCCTCTGCCTCTCAAGTGCTGGGACTAAAGGCGAGTGCCACCACGCCCGGCTTAAATTAATTTTAAGGAGCAGTGACAAGTTCTCCCTCTGTAGCCCAGGCTAGTCTAGAATTCATAATCTGTTTCCACCTACTGGATTCTAGAATTATAGTCCCATGCTATCTTCATTGTTAATCTCAAATATTTGAGGAGAAAGACATTCAACAGAAAGCATCATGGCCAAATTAATTAAAGTAAGCTTTTAAAATTCATGTACATTGGGCTGCCTATCCCTAAGGCGGAGTTTAAGAAGTCAGCATTGAATATGAGGAAGACAAGTTTTTTATAGATCGGGGGTAGGTAGTTTCCGAATTGTGGGGGGTGGGGGTGGGGGTTGGCAGGCAAAATAAACCAGGTACCAGGAGCATGTAAGCATAACAAGTTAAACATTAGACATAAGAACCTTCTGAAACAAAGACTTGAGTGCAAGGTGGGCGTAGCGACAATAGTCATAAGAACCTATGAAACAACGGTAGGCTTGCAAGATGCTTATGAACAACTTTGCAAAATAAGGATGTGGTTGCCTTTCCCTGGCACAGGCAGTACTGAACCATTTGTAGTTAAGGCTACAGGTGGGGCATAGCGCAATCCTTGAGAAACAGGCTTAATCAATCATAAAGAGGAGTGAGTCTAGCTTGTCTTTACTATAAGATGGTTCTTTGGCTCTTTCAAGTCTAACATGGAAGTCGGCTGGTTCACTAATATAATTCCTGGCTTCAAACAACTTCTTTACCAACAATAAATACCTATGATTTCAAATGGTGTGACAGGGATTTTTATGCTCGTATGTAAAGCTAACAGAGCAGAATACTGGCCTTACTTAGGTCTACTTTGTAAGAATATGTACACGTGTATCCAAAACTAGTGAAGAGAAACTGAATCATCCAACTAAGAAAACATCACTAGTTGTCCACTAATCATAAAGTGAAGAGAAACTTTAGTTGGGCCATTTCCTATATGCCATTAAAGCATAAATCGGGAGCCTGGGTATGGAGGCTCAGAACTTGGGAAGTGGAGACAGGAGGATGAAAGACAAGGTCATTCTAAACTACATAGAAATGGAAAAGGCAGCCTAGGTTACATCAAACTCTGTCTCAGGAAAATGAAAACTACTTTTGGCTCTTTCTTTGGATGTTCCTAAATGCCAGTCCCAATATCACCTTCACTAAACTTAGTAGAACCCCAAAGTTTTGTTTAGGTTCTTAGCTCTCAGGTACAAAGCACTGGTTAAAAAGGGTGAATCCTTGTGTGCTCTAGTGTAGCTTGAAGTAAAAGAGAATGGATATTGGATCCTGCCCCTTTTCTTTACATTGGCCCCTATTAAAGATCAAAGGTTAAGAAACTTAGAAGAGATCCCACAGAAAGTGCTGGAACCAGTAGCAAATCATCAACATTTGGGGCCTGAGTGAGTTTATTTTAAAGGGGTTTTACAAATTTGTTACAATTTTCATTTAGCCGGGCAGTGGTGGTGCACGCCTTTAATCCCAGCACTTGGGAGGCAGAGGCGGGCGGATTTCTGAGTTCGAGGCCAGCCTGGTCTACAAGTGAGTTCCAGGACAGCCAGGGCTATACAGAGAAACCCTGTCTTGTAAAAAAACAAAAAACAGTTTTCATTTATGTATGTGCGGGTGCGTATGCAATGGTTGGCATGTTTAAGTCAGAGGACAATCTGCAGGAGTTAGTTCTCTTTCTTCTTCCATCACGGGGCTCACAGGGGTCGAACTCAGTTGTATTATTTGGCCGCAGGCAGGTTCACCTTTTGAGCCATCCAACTGGCCCCAAAGTGGGTGTGTGGCCGGAGATGACCGCGTGGACAAGCCGCCACCAACAGGGGGCGCTGCCCCGTCCCCGTAAGGCGTCCACCCGTGGAGGCGCGCACGCGAGGCCTCCCAACGCGCCTGCGCTGAGTGTGGACGCCAGCTTGCCTTCCACCCGACGCCCAGCTGTCGCGGCCGGAGTGGAAACTGCGTGACGCGCGGAGAGCGTGGCGGCCATTTTCGTCTCCTGGGCGCGTCAGCTGAGCGGCTTGGGGCCCGAAGACAAGCGCCGCGCAAGCGCACCCACGGCGGCCTCAGGTAACTCCCATCTGACGGGAGAGGCGTCGCCACCGCCGGAAGTTTGGTGTTTGTGCCGCGGGGCGGCGTCGGCCGCCGCAGAAGCAGCTGAGCGTCTCCGGGTACCCGGATGTGAGGCGACCTGCGGGCTGCAGGAGAACCCCCGGCCGCGCAGCAGGAAGGTACGTGAGCAGCCCCCGCGGTCCCGCGGCTTCGTCACCCTCTCCCAGCCCCCGCGGAGAACGGACGGCTGTCCTTGCGTCCCGTCCTCAGGGTCGCGCTGCCGCACACCTCTTCCTCGTGTGTCCCGGCTCCTCTCACCCCCGGGAACCAGCTGGGCGGCTCACAGACGCCGGCGCCCGAGGTGGGCGGCTGCTCGTCACCTGCCGCCGCTGGCCGCCTGTCACGGCTCGTGAGGAGCCGGGTGCCTCGGGCGGCTGGAGGTGGCGCGCAGCCATGGCGACTGCGGACCGCCTGCGCTCCGACCCGCAGGTAGCCCGGGCCTGGTCCCCGCCCCCGCCTCCCTCCTTTCGTCCGTCTTCCTTCCGCCGTCGTTTCCCCTGCCTCCTGCAGTAGCCGGGCTGCGGCCCCGGAGACTCCTGCTGAGCCGGCCTGAGCCGGGCGGAGTGTGGGGGATCCCGGCTCCGGGTCTTCATCTTGCGAGGGGAGCGATGTCCGGGTTTCCCATTTCAGGAAATAATGCAGGCTCGAGATGGGAGCCGGGGGACAGGTAGAAATAGGTCCTTTGAGAGCTTCAGGGAAGTTTCGAGTCGGTAGGGAGATGCGAGCGGAAGTGAATTGGGTCTTAGATTATAATTATAGCGAGGGTTTTATTTTGCAGATGCAGAGTAGCCTGTTTGTCTGTTACCAAAAGTCTGAAAATCGGATCTCCACACCCCGCCTCGCCTCTAAGTGGAGCCTTGTGAAAATTAGACGGGCATAGAATTTTGTCGTGGGTCGTGGTAGGCCGGGGAGTAGGACGATGGAAGAAGTCAGCTGGAATGAGTTTCTTGTAGCAGGAAGCAATGGCAGCATATAGTACCTAAGTGGTATTACAAATTGCAAAATAGCTTTTTTTCCTCTTTTCCCTTTTCAGAGATTCACCTTGTAATTCAGGCTGGCCTGGAACTCAGATCCACCTGCCTCAGCTTTCCCAGAGCTGGGATTAAAGGCTAGTGCCACTAATGCTCAGCGCAAAACAGTATCTTATTTAGTAATATAATAAGATGTGACCTCTATCCCTTCTCTACCAATCTAAATTTTTGAAAAGTAGGAATGAGGGGCCGAAACCTTTGACAAGCTGAGTTTAATCTCTGATCATGTGGGAGGAGAGAACTGACTTGAAGGCTTGGGTGTCCACAATATACATACACATAAATAAACAAATACAGGAATGGACTGTGTGGTAGGGTTCTGTGTATATTGCTCAACATAAACAAAGTACTAGGTTCAGTCTCTAGGACCAGAAATAAGAAGCTTGGTGAAATACTTCACCAAGACTTCAGTGAACTAAGCTATATTCAGTTTCTCTGTGCTTTACATAGGGTTACTAACACATGACTTTTTTTCAATTTGAAAAAACTAAAATTTTCACTGAGACTTTCATTAAAAAAAAAAAAGTGCTTAATTTGGAAGCTCCTAATTCAGAGCTTTAGCATCTGAGGAAACAAATTGTAGTAGACACACTGTCCCTCCTTTTTAAAGGCACGGATATTCTTCTTAGGCCAGGCATTAGAATCTTAGTTCTTTGAACAAAATGTGTCCTGGCTTATTAGTATTTACATAATCCCTTTCCGAGGAAAGCACCATATTGTTTTTCCTCGTTCAGCTTTTGTTTTCTTCCTTTTTTGAGACAGTTTCTTTGTGTAAACCAGGCTGGCCTTGAACTGTGAGATCCTCCGGCCTCCTTTGGTGCTGCTGAGCACCAAAAGAAATCAAAGGTGTGTGGCACCACACCTGGCGCAGCAATATGATTTTGGAGTGAAAGAAATTTTGCAAGTTGCTAGTATGTTATATGTGGTTATTTTATTATTACATTTCAAACATTTAATATATTTCTATCATATTTACTCCTTACTCTTTCTTATTCCCCGGCCACTCTTTCTCATTCTCAACTAGTCCCCTTTTATTGTCATTATGTGTGTGTATGTGTGTCGTGGAGGGGGAGATACCAGTGAGTTTAGTTAACGTTTTGTTTTGTTTTTTTGGTTTTTTCGAGACAGGGTCTCTCTGTGTAGTCCTGGCTGTCCTGGAACTCACTCTGTAGACCAGGCTGGCCTGGAACTCAGAAATTCGCCTGCCTCTGCCTCCGAAGTGCTGGGATTAAAGACGTGTGCCACCATGCCCGGCTCTAGACATTTTTTTTTTTAAGTTAAGATTTATTTATTTTATGTATATGGGTACACTGTAGCTGTACAGATGGTTGTGAGCCTTCATGTGGTTGTTGGGTTATTGAATTTAGCACCTCTCCTTGCTCAGGTCAGACCTTCTTGCTCTAGTTGGTCCTGCTCACTTAGTCTCTGTTCGCTCCAGCCCAAAGATTTATTATTATAAATAAGTACACTGTAGTTATCATCAGATGAACCAGAAGAGGTTGTCAGATCTCATAACGGGTAGTTGTGAGACACCATGTGGTTGCTGGGATTTGAACACAGGACCTTTGGAAGAGCAGTCAGTGTCTTACCCGCTTAGCCATCTCATCAGCCCTAGTTAGGGATTTTTATGGGATCACATCTTAGAGTGCTTGCACTCAAAAGAAAATGTCTCTCCCTCTACCAGCCATTAACTAACTACCTCTAGATCTTCAGTGAAGGATGAAGCCTCTTGAATATTTCCCCTATTGTCGTCAAATTTATTTTATTTTATTTTATTCTATTTTATTAATATTTGTCCCATGCAAGGGTTTTGTGCCTCCATTTAAGTTGATAAATTATGCTTCACAGATAGAACACTAAAGCTGAGTACAATTAACTCCCTTTGCAGGATTTTTTTTTTTTTTAACTTGGTAATTCATCAAAACACAAGAGTTGATTATATTTGAAAATGACTAGGGTTGCATAATTCAAAATAATGTTTTCTTATAATAGTTGAGTATTTTTTCTATCCTGGAACTCACTCTGTAGACCAGGCTGGCTTCAAACTCAGAGATCCACCTGTTGTTGCCTTCCAAGAGCTGGGATTAAAGGCAGTGCCATCACCCTCCCTTCTAGCTACTAAATTCTTAAGCCTAGTGAGTGGGTGGAGAAAGGGCATAGTATCATGAGTTGATTGACAGTTGTTTAAGTTGGCATTATGTATGATACCAGAAAGGTTTGTCAATGCAGCTCAATGGTAGTGTTTGCCTAGTATGCGTGAGGCTCACATTTTTTGGTATTAGAGGTGTGAGTGTGAGTGTGTGCGTGCGCATGCACAAATGCATGAATGATGAGTATGTAGGTGAATTTTCTTGAGATTTCTACTTTTATGTGGGTTTCAAGTAGCTAGGCTGTTTTGGAAAATATTTTTACCTGCTGTGACCCATCTTGCCAGCCCTTGCTGGCATTTTGAACATGAGAGAATTTTAAATTACCTTATACTATAATCTTATAATTTAAGATTCAAATAAAGAAGAAATGACTATAGAGCTAGAGCTTGTAAGAGAGAAAGACAGAAACCACTGAACATTAGGCTTTATCAGAAAACATAACAGGCCCTATAAACCTGAATGTAGTTCAGGACTCACAGGATTGCGGAGTACTGTGGTACAGCTCTGGGATTTGGCTTACCTTGTTTCAGTTCCTTAAATAGTAGGTGTTTTGTAATTGCTAATCTTTTTTGTCTCAAATAGGTGAATTTGGCAGTATCTGGACAGTTTGACAATACTGGGAAAAGGGATGCTGTTGGAATCTACTGGGTATAGGCCATGGATACTGCTTCAATACACCCTCTATTCACACAGACAGCTCTTTGCAACAGGGCCTTTATCTAGTCTAAAAATGTTAAAAGTGGCCAAATTGATACATCTGGTTTATTATTGATTATTTGGGGGCTGCTCTGGGATTAGAAACCTACTCTCGTGTTTTCTTTCATTTATTCATTCATTCATTCATTCATTTGTGTGTGTGTATGAAGGGGTGGTTGGGGGAGAGATACTGTGATGGAAGATAAAGGGCAGTTTATGAGAGCTCTTTTTACACCATTTGGGTTCTGGGATTGGATTAAGATGATCAGGTTTGGCAGTAGCCCCTTTGGCTGCTTGAGTCATGTCACTGGCCTCTGGAATCATTCAGAATAGTCAGTGTGGAGAGACACCTGGAATTATAGATATAGATGGTGGGAGCTTCCCTGTTGGTTTTGAGAATCTAGACTGGATCTCTGGGAAGAATAGCCAATGTTCCTAACTGCGGAGCTATAATTTTTTTTTCCATTAAAATTTTTTTTGTGTGCATACATGAGTGTGTATGTATGCGTGTGTAGAGGGCATTACTGGAGATTGAACTTAGAACTTTACATACACACTAGGCAGTTACAACTTTGCTTTTTTATTTTAAAAGATATTTACTTATTTTTATGTATATGGGTGTTTACTTGTATGTATGTATGTATGTATGTATGTATACTGTGTATGTGTCTTGTGTCCATGAAGGGCAGAAGAGGGCATAAGAATCCCTGACACTGGAGTCACAGGTGGTTTTAAACTGTCTAGTGGGCGCTGGGGACTGAACCCAGGTCTTCTGAAGAGTAGCAAGTGCTCCTTACTGCTGAACAATGTTCCAGCTCTAAGTCGTGTGTCCCCCGCTCCTACTTGCTTTTGGCTTTTTGAGACAGGGTTTTTCTGTGTAGCCCTGGTTGTCCTGGAACTCATATATTATATCATTCACACACACACACACACACACATATATATATATATGTATATATATATATATATTCCTATATTATCCTTTTTTTTCTCTCCATCCCTTCTCTCCTTTCTCCCTAAAATTAGATAGGAAAGAAATAGAGGAAAGAAAAAGGAAGAAAAAAAGAGATCCTTGAATCCAACTTCCCTTACTTTGTTTCCTCCCTGTCCAGGAGCATTTAACCTCCCTTTAAATAACAACTAATATCCATCACCCACTGAATGATCAAAACCCACCCACCCCATTTCTTAGGAATGGGGCCTTGTCCTCTAAAGTTGCTTCCTGCTGTCTGGGAACATCATCTCCTTTGGGGGGGCCCTAAAAAAATCGGGATATTGGCCAGTCTTAAGAAAGCCAGCTGCAGCACTTGCTGTCCAAGCTCTGTTTGGTATGAAAGCAAGGGCTTGACTGAAGTCCTGATTGGAACAGTCTGACAGACCAGAACAAAGGGGCTTCTTCGCCATTTTGCTGTCCTAGAAGCAAGTTTTGATGAAACAGCTATTGAGGCAGTCTGAGGTTGGATGAAGCAGGATGCTGATATGTCTCAGCATCATTCTTAGCATCTTCAAGCTTTCAACATATAAACTTTCAAAGGTAATATACATTTCTGCCATAACACATGTATGGAATGTGTGGTGTGTACAGTGCAGCTAAAGATGATTCTCTGCTCTCTGTTTGAGCAGGTAAGGCATCTGTCTTTTAGTTTGGACTGTAACCAACTGTAATATACCTTTTCATTCATGTCACATGAAAGGATGGCATGATAAGTCTTGAGGACTTTATAGCCAACAAGATTTATTGGCTATTAGCTGAAGTTTTGGCTGGAGACATTCATGTCTCAGTTTCAGATCTGTTCCCATGTAAAGTGATCAGTATATATATTACCCATGGCATTCTTTTTTTGGTTTCTTCCTTTATGTGTGCAGCCTAGATCTTCTGGTGGCCTCCCAGTCAAATCTAATCTTTACTAATTTGGATAGAATTTATAGCTTTTCTTCTGTTGAAACAAAGACAAAACCTCTTCCCCAAATGCAACACATTTCCTGCCTTTCATTCTGAAGTTAGGACACCCTTAAAATAGATGGGCTGTTCTAATTTAGCAGTTTTCCATAATCTAGTGTCTTTCAGCTTGCTGTTGTTTTTTTGTTAACTAGCATTTAAACAATTTAAAGTCAATAAGGCGCTATCTCTGGGGAAGTCTTAGTTATCCCTTTTTGTTTGTTAAGCATCACCTTTAATGTATGATTAGCTCTCTCTACAACTGCCTGTCTTATAGGATTTGTGAGATGTGCCTCTAACATGTTTCATGCCATAATGTCTAAAATACTGTATTCTAATGGATACGTGTGTCAGAGCATCATTAGCTTCAACCTGTAAGGGCATTTCCAAGATAGCCATCACATCTAATAAATGTGCAATCTTAGATTCAGACTTTTCAGAATTCAAGACAGAAGCTCCTTGGAATTTTGAACATGAATCAACTGTATATTAATGTATGTACATATTTAAAAAATTTTAAACTACAAAATGAAACATATCAGCTGTTACATAACATTGTTCTAAGGTAACTTCATTAAGCAGAATCTGTATTTTTAACTCAGTATATTGTCTATCTTTAGGTTGCCATTTTAATTTTTCAAACCTTTGTAGATTTTTCTCATCTCCATTTAACAAGGCTGGGAAAATATTTTTTTTAATTTTTATATTTTTAATTTTAATTTTATTTTATTAAAAGATTTATTTATTTATTATATATAAATACACTGTAGCTTTTTTTCAGACACACCAGAAGAGGTCATCCGATCTCATTACAGATTTGAACTCAGGACCTCCGGAAGAGCAGTCAGTGCTCTTACCCACTGAGCCAACTCTCTAGTTCTCATTTTAGGTTTTATAACAGATATAGACTGCTATTTTTTTTAGTCTTGTTACATGGTGGTACTTTAGGCTTTGGATTGAAATTTTTGAAATTTTGATTTGAAACTTTATGATTCAAAGGATTATCTACATTTTGTTCTATTGTTTGCAACAGAGCAAGGATTTTTTTTTCTAAGTCTGCCTTCTTTTGATCACTCTAAAAAAGGATATGTAGTTGTAATTTTTGCTACACTGCCTTGGCTCCTGGTAATGTTGAGTTCCTAGCCGCCCACCAGAGCCTTCTGGATTCTTGAATGAAAGCCTCCCTGCCCCCTCTCCCCATGCCAGTTAATTTTAAATGCCTTGACTAACTCAAAGACTGGGCAGTTCTAATCCTCCCTGTGGCTAGCACACATTTCCTCTCCTGTACTCCTGGCTTAGCACCCTCTAATGCTGTATTTCATCTTTGTTGCCCTGGCTCCTCCTAGGCAACTCAGTCTTTACTGCCCAAGATGCTTCTGGGCAGCCCTTCTGGGGACCGTATTTCTTCTCACCTACATTTCAGATGATTTTCCCTCTGCAGCTCTAAAACTGATCCATTTTGCTCCTAATTATGGCGATTCTCCCTTTCCTCCTTTTCTTAAAGTTCCTAGCCTGCACAAATCTAAATGTCCAACCTCAACCTATCTGCTCAGCCATTGGCCACTGGCTGTTTATTGATGGTCAAAAAATGAATGGGGACAAGGATCTTCAGTATTTGGACACTCAGATTCCCAATTTTGGGGGCCTGATTAATTCAAAGCATTAGAACCAATCCTTAACAAAGATATATAAAATTGTAATCATTACAGAAAAAACAGTTATTCATGAATAAGTGAAATAAAATATGGAATCCAGAATGTGCTGTCATTATTTTTCTCTCCATTTTAAACATAGAAAATGCTTTTCTCTTTTAATGTCTAATTCCTTCAAAGACTTACTTTCTCCCTATGACTTTTTCCTTTTTTCCTTTGTTTTTAAAGATTTATTTATTTTATGTATGTGAGCACACTGTAGCTGTACAGATGGTTGTGAGTCTTCATGTGGTTGTTGGGGTTGAATTTTTAGAACCTTTGCTCGCTTTGGTCAGCCCTGCTCGTTTAGTCTTTGCTCTTGCCCAAAGATTCATTTATTATTATACGTTAGTACACTGTAGCTGACTTCTGACGTACCAGAAGAGGGCGTCAGGTCTCCTCACGGGTGGTTGTGAGCCACCATGTGGTTGCTGGGATTTGAAATCCGGACCTTCGGAAGGGCAGTTTGTGCTTTTACCCACTGAGCCGTCTCACTAAGTCATCCCTCCCTATGACTTTCTGTATTCAGTTTCTCAGTTTCTTTAGCATTTAACATAATATCGAAGCTACTTAGCTTGGTCAGAGGCTTGTGTCTGGGTTTGGATTTGTTTTGTTTTGAGGGTTGTCTATGGTGCTCCTTCTGCTGTTCAGTTAGCACCTAGTGTTGGCGGCTGGCTCCACCCCCCTACAGCTTGGTCCAGAGGGCTGCCCTGCTGGTTCTGTCTTGTACTGGTCATGGTCAGGCTTCTCTGACAGCCCCCACCCCCAACCCCCAACACACACACAGAGTTCAGCTTCAGGCCTTCACCCATGAGCACTAGTCTTAGGCCTTCATGCTTTACCACACTGGGCTAGGGCAGCGGTCACCATACTGGGGATGCAGTGGGCTAGGACTGGGCTGCTGTTTTCCCATGGGCTGCCGCATGAACAGCACCTTCTACTGAGCAAAAGCACTGGCTTCCTAGAGCAGTGTGCTCACCTGAGACGGTGACTTGAGGCTCTGTTCTTGCTGTACCCATTACTCACAGGCCTCCACTCTCTGCAGGACTTAAGCTGTTCTACTCTCACAGAGCAGCCTGCCCACCCCCATAGAGCAATGCGCTAAACCATCCTTCCCTGTGGCTTCTCAGGTGCTAAGCATGGATTCTAAGAGCCCAAACGTTGAGCACCATTTATTGCTGAGGGCTTTTCCACCCACACCTCAGTGCTGGCTCCTTTACTAATTCTCAACCTATTCTAACCTGAGTTCAGCTATGTGACTGGTCTCTTCTCGTCTTAAGTCCGCCTCCCAGACCCAGTTGAAAATCTCCTGTTGCACGCCTTTGATCCCAGCACTTGGGAGGCAGAGGCAGGCCGATTTCTGAGTTCGAGGCCAGCCTGGTCTACAAAGTGAGTTCCAGGACAGCCAGGGCTATACAGAGAAACCCTGTCTCGAAAAACCAAACCAAAACAAAACAAAAAAAAAAAAAAACCCAAAAAACAAAAAAGACAAAAGAAAAGAAAGAAAATCTCCTGACTTAGCCGGAAGTCCCATGCCTCAGTTTATTGACCATTAGCTTTTTATTGACAGGTGATTCTTCTACACAGTACATAGTCTAGCAAAGCCTTGGACTTTTAAAAAAAGATTTATTTATTTTATGTATATGAGTACATTGTAGCTCATCTTCAGACTGTAGCTGTCTTCAGATGCACGAGAAGAGGGCATCAGATCCCGTTACAGATAGATGGTTGTGAGTCACCATGTGGTTGCTTGGAATTGAACTCAGAATCTTTGGAGGAGCTGTGGGTGTTCTTGACTGAGGAGCCATGTCTGACCTTGGACTTTTGAATCTCCTGTGTCTACTTATCAATTGTAATGCATGCACCACCAAGATTCACTTAAAAATCTTTCTTTTAAGATGGCATATGGTTTACACCTTTAATCTGAGCACTCCTGAGGTAGATATCTGTGAGTTCCTAGTTAGCCAGAATTACAAGGTTTGGTGATTTGAATAAGAATGGTTTCCAGAGGTTTAAAATGGATACTCACCAGGGAGCAGAACTCTTGGTAGGATTGTAAGGATTATGAGGTATATGTCCTTGTTAGAGGAGGTGTGTCACTGGGGGTGAACCTTGAGGTTTCAAGAGCCCATTCTAAGGCAGAGTCTATCTTTGCTCTCAGCTGCTCTAGCACTTGCCTGTATGCAGCCATACTCCCTGTCATGAGAATAATGGCATATGAGAATAAGCCTCTGAAAATATAAGCAAGCCCCCAATATAAATACTTTGTTTTATAAGAGTTGTCTTGTTCATGTGCCTCTTCACAGCAATAGAACAATGATTGACACATGGTGAGATTACATAAAATAGTGAATGAATTGAAAATAAAACTTAAAGTCAGGCTGTCACTTTATTTTATTATATAATTGTCATCAATGATACAGGCAGTGTTACAGTGATATTTATTGGGGTAGTTAGTCTGTGTTGTAGGCTTTGATTTTTCTTTTTCATTTTCTTTTTTAAAAAAGATTTATTTATTTATTTATTTATTTATTTATTTATTTATTTATTATTGTATGTAAGTACACTGTAGCTGTCTTCAGACACTCCGGAAGAGGACATTAGATCTCATTATAGAAGGTTGTGAGCCACCCTGTGGTTGCTAGGATATGAACTTGGGACCTTCAGAAGAGCAGTCAGTGCTCTTAACCGCTGAGCCATCTCTCCAGCCCAGCTTTGATTTTTCAAATCCTACTTTAAATATGGGTTCTTAAATATTTTAACCTCCTTTCTAGCCCACCAGAGGTAGTAGAAAAGAAAGGTTATTAGGATAGTGGGGAAGTGGACCTGTTTGAAATTGTTCTTTGGAGCAGATCTTTGTTGTCAGGAAATCAGTAATTCAGTTCACAGGAATCATCAGTGGCAGCTTGATTCACTTGCAAACACTTCACAATTATACTGGCAGTCCAGTTCAGCAGCGTCAGGATAGCAAGCACGAATCAGCAGTAGTGGCGTGACCTAACAGAAATAGCCAGGCCTCTGCTGAATTGGCACAAGTCAGCAGGGGCGAAAAGGTCTAATAGGGACACCAGTAGAAGTTCTCTGCTGTGCTTCTCAATGAGGCAATGAAGCGAAGATCAGTGAAGGCAAAGGTGTAAGACCAAGAATCGAAGCATTGCAAAGCTAGCTATGCATGTCTCCTCACTGTAGAATCCTATTTACACTTCCTCCAAACATCACATGTCCTCCCACAGGTCTTGCCTCACCACGTGAGTCTGTCCTCCCACAGGTCTTGCCTCACCACGTGAGTCTGTCTTAGCAGAACTCAATGTGAATCTGTATCACTTGACATCAACCAGCTAGAGTCTGTGGAACCTGAAATTTTTTTTGGTACATTTTTCTCTATGGAGCCACAAAAAATGGAACTCAGCAACACAGTGTAAAGCGAACCAATACAGGCGTGTCTTTAGTGAAGAATCCTTCATCATGTTTTCTTTCATGTGTTTGCTTTAGCAAAACATTCTTTCACCTGTGTCCTCTTCAGCAAAACTGTTTGCTTGAGCAAAATATCCTGTCACTTGTGTCTGCTTCAGCAAAACGTCATTTGTCATAACTCACTTTCCAAAGAAACCAGAAGTTTCCACTTCACTATGTTGATATGATATTGAAACAAATATTGTGATTATGTTTCTATGCATTTATGTAGGTATATTTGTAAATTCCTAGAAATAAAATTCTTTGTAATCTTCTATTCATAGTTTTAATTTTGCCTCTATATAGAGGATCTGTTATACATGTTATATGTATGTGGGCATATACATGTGGATGCCAGGGGTATTCTCCCCCTTACTTTTACTTATTTAGAAACAAGGTTTCACCAAGTACCCCTGAGTAGCAAGGACTAGCCACATGTAGATCAGGCTGGCCTTGAATTCTCAGATCAGTCTGCTTCTTCCAAGTGCTAGGATTAAAGGCATATGCAGGCATGTCTGGCCATACTTTTTTTTTTTTTAATTATTTTCTTAAAGATTTATTTATTACATGTGAGTACACTGTAGCTGTCTTCAGACACACCAGAAGAGGGCATCAGATCTCGTTACAGATGGTTGTGAGCCACCATGTGGTTGCTGGGATTTGAACTCTGGACCTTCAGAAGAGCAGTCAGGTGCTCTTACCCACTGAGCCATCTCACCAGCCCCCTGGCCATACTTTTTGATGACATATCTGAAAATATCTTTGTTTTAGACTCATAGTTAACTCTTTGGATAAAATACTATACTTAGAGCATGATTTTCTTTCAGCATTTTGAAGGATTTTGCATTTTCTTGCTTGTAATGTTGACATCAAAACTGTTAATTGTAATTCTGATTATTTTTGTTGTTGTTTAATATTTCAAGATGGGGGTCTTACTATATAGCTCTGGCTGTCCTGGAATTCACTTTGTAGACCAGGCAGCCTTGAACTCAGAGATCCCTCTGCCTCTGTATCCTGAGTGCTGAGATTAAAGGGTACACTACCATGCCTGGCTTCCATGGGTGGTTCTTAAGTGGGTTGATGTAATTGTTATTTTTTTTAAGGATTTATTTATTATTATTCATAAGCACACTGTAGCTGTCTTCAGACGCACCAGAAGAGGTTGTCAGATTTCATTACGGGTGGTTGTAAGCCACCATGTGGTTGCTGGGATTTGAACTCAGGACCTTCGGAAGAGCAGTCAGTGTTCTTACCCGCTGAGCCATCTCACCAGCCCTAAGTAATTATTTTTTAAGATCTATTTATTTATTTTTAATTCATGTACATGTACCCACGTGAACATGTGTGCACATATTCTTGCAGGTGCATATAGAGGCCAGAGAACATTGGATCCTCTTAAACTGGACTTAAAGATGGTCGTGAGCTACCTAATGTGGATTCTGGAAACCAAACCTGAGTCCTTTGCACGAACAATAAACTTAGTCATTGGGCCATTTTAACCATTGCCTTTAGTCCTTTCATTTTAATATCGTATTTCTGTTTGTTAACTTATTATTTGAGTTTCCTGTAGCCAGAGGATGGCCTTGAACTTTTGATCATCCTGCCTTTATTTCCCAAGTGCTGGGACAAGTACAGACTTGATATTATGAGGTGCTGGAGATAAAGACCTACAGAGTTTTGTATATTCGAGACAATCACTTCACCAAATGATCTGCATTTCCAGCTCGTTTTTTTTTTTTTTTTACTTCTATTTGCTATTTCAGTATTTTTCATCTAGTTCATAGATTTTCTTACCCTTTACCTACTCAATGTTTTAATTAAGCTAGCTTTAGTTATGCGACTCAGTTTTTTCTACATACATGTGTGTAGGTTTTCTTCATGTAATTTTGCTTTGTTGGTTTAATCCTTTCTGTTGCATGTAGCTTTTCACTACCCCACCTTAGCTTTGTGAACAGGCCACACTACTGGCCCCCTCCCAGTTTCCCTTGAAGACACAGATAAAAGACACAGGCACACAGTTGTTCAATATCAACTTGCCTTCTTGGCACAATTGCTGGGCGCTACTATCTCCTGTCTGAAAAAAACGTGCCCTTATTATTACTCTTAGCTCTCCACCTCCCACCTGCCCTAAACTTTAGTGCCTAGTCCCTTCTAGCCCCTTGCTAAAGCCCCTGACCACCTACTTGTGTGGCCACTCTGTTTTGAGATCTCACATGACTCTTCAGCCCTTCTCCATCAGAAGCATGGTGAAACTCTCTCCTTCCTTATGTCTTCCTTTTCCTCCAGGGACCCAGAGGTCCTGCCTGTACCTTCTATACATCAGTTGGCCCATGGCTTTCTTTACTGAGAGATCAAGAACCAACTGGGTAACAGGACCTTAGCATCAGCACTACCCCTAAACCATTTAATTTTCACATTGTGATTTTTTTTTTAATTTTTTTAAAAATTTTTTTTCACAGTATATAATGGATGTATATTATTCTAATAGATGAATATACTAGAGTATACTTCAAGGTAGAAATAATGAAATTAAATGTTTTTTATATATATATAAAAAACACAGTTGTTCAATATCAACTTGCCTTCTATATATATATATATATATATATATATATGTGGTAAGTATGGTAAGTATTAGTGTTATAATCAGGGTAAAATTAGGATTATAGGATGTTATTTGGATCAGAGGTTAGTAGATAAGTACATTGTTATCTTTTAAAACATTGTAATTATTACTTTTTAGGTGCTGTATAATGTGTTAAGAAGAGGCTATAAGGAATGGTTTTATCAGATTTTCTTGAGTTATGGTGGCTGAAACATCAGTTCTATCTTGTGGGAAAAGAACTGTAAGTAAATCTTGGGATAAATTTTTTTAAGTATAATATGTTTTTAATAAGATAAATTGTTATTGGAGATTATATTTGGGAGAGGTGAGAGAGATGGCTCAGTGGTTTAGAATACTTGTTGCTCGGGCAGAGAATCTGGGTTCAATGTCTAGCACCTACTACATTGACTCAACCATCCAAATCATGAGTACCTCCAGTTCCAAGATCCAACATTCCTTTCTGACCTCTGTGGGTACCAAGCATGCATATGGTGCACATATATTCAGGCAAAATGTTCATGCACTTAAAATAAGTCTAAGATGATAGAAAAATATATTTGGGAGACTTAATTATTATTCTAAAGATATACTCTAAAAGGAATTAAAGTTTATTTAAATTGAGTTTATTAATTTTTTTCTGCATAGTATTATTGATCTGTTTCTTGGATTACATAAAACTTAATGTCTATCTCTTAATTTTTCAGAAATGGCAGCACAAAAGGAAATCTATATTAATAGAGTACTTTACTAAGCGAAGGAGATTAAATAGAAGCCACAAACCAACAAACTTGGCAAGCAAGGAAAGAAACCTGTTAGCCATAAGACATGTTACAAATTCATCAACATCCAGTAGCTGTAGACTTCAGAAGAAAAAACTTTTCAGAAATTTTGTCAAAGCAGACAGGTCAGTGATAAATAACTCCTCTAGTAATAGGGTTAGGCCGGAAACTAATCATAATTAAAACAAATTGGATCTGAATGAAGTTTATTTTCATTAAAAAAATAAAAACTTCTGAAAACATTAAATTAGAATTTTCTGCAGATTTTCATTTCCCTATCCAGCAGAAAGCAAGTATCTTTCAACATTCATGCCAGCTTTTCTCATGTCTTAGAAATTGCCAAGAGCAAAATTACTTGAAACAACCTGGTATTTTTGTTGGAAATGTACATCAGTATAAGTTAAAGTTGATTTTTAAGATCTACTCCTTAGTGACAATACTAAGTACTTAGCATCTGTACCTACCTGGACACAGTCCTCAAAAACTCCTCAGAAAGAAAGACATTACTCAGGAATAATGTCCATTCAGGAGAAATCAAAAGAAAATTCCTCCATAGTTACTAAAGAAAGTGAAGATGAGAATTTAGAAGAAGAAGTTGAAAGTTCTCAGAACAGTCCAACAAAGAAGTCAGGCTCCAAGGAAGCTGTAAAGACACCAGTTAGATTTTCCAACAAAAGTAAAACAAATGAGTCTGAATTTGGAATGCGAATGAGTACAAGGTCAGCATCATGTTCAGCTGATAAAACTGCTACTAACTCCTTTAATAAAAATACAGTAACTTTGAAGGGACAATCACAAGAATCTTCAAAAACGAAGAAATTATGTCAGGAAAAATTATCACTTGGAATCTTGAAAGGGAATGAACAGCTTCACCGCAGATCACAAAGACTACAGCAGTTAACAGAGTGTACAACCAGGTCTTTGCGCAGTAGAGAGATTCATGGTCAAATTCAAACAGTTAAACAGAATCAGCAATCAGCAAGAAGAGAACAATGTAACAGTACTCAAAGTAAATGTAATAAGGTTAAGGTAAATCAAAAGCATGTGAAAAGAAAAGTGCTTGAAATCAAGTCTGATTGTAAGGAGGACAGGCATTCAGTTACAAATGAAGTAATAAATTCTCCCAAAGGAAAGAAGCGCAAAGTACAGCATCAGACAACTTCTACTTGTAGTTCTCAGTGCAACCAAGGGTCTGAAAAATGTCTCCAGAAGACTAGTAGAAAAGAAGAAATAAAACCTGTGCCTGTAACTGCTGATATTAGAAAATTAAAAGCAGCTACTTCAGTGGTCTCTAAAAAGAATGAACTGAGGAAATCAGCTCATACACAAGTGAGTACTAGCACAAAACGCCCCCAAATCCCACTGCCACTAGTGCCTGAACACAGTGATGACCAGGAATTGGAGCAAGCTGGAAAGAGCAAAAGAGGTAGCATTCTCCAACTCTGTGAAGAAATTGCTGGTGAAATTGAATCAGATACTGTAGAGGTAAAAAAGGAATCATCATGTGTGGAAAGTGTAAAGGAGGAGAAGCCTGCAGAGGTAAAACTGCAAGGGACCGATGCTGAAAGACAAATACTCCATCATAAAGAAGCCAACCAGGATGTGCGCTCTAATCGGTTCTTTCCCAGTAGGAAAACAAAGCCTGTGAAATGCGTACTAAATGGAATAAATAGCTCAACTAAGAAGAACTCCAACTGGACTAAAATTAAGCTTTCAAAATTTAACTCTGTGCAGCAACATAAATTGGACTCTCAAGTGTCTCCTAAGTTGAACTTATTACAAACTGGTTTGTCAACATCAGTTTTAGAAATGCCTCATCCAGTGTCCCAAAGTACATTTTTAGAGATGAAAGCGCATGGTAATGTAACTTGCCAACGGGATAAAATGAAAGGAATTAAATCTGAAGAAGTTAAAATTAATAATATTGCAATTGAAATTAATAAAGCCACAAAAAGGGATCCTGGAAATTGTAATTTGGATAACCATATTAAACCCTCTCCTGACTCATCATTGGATAATCAGATGAAACTTTCTTGTGAGTCAGCACCAGATCAGGTAATCATCCTTATCACGTGTAGTAGAGGGGCCAAGTGCTTTCTACACACTTATTTACTAACTATTTGAAACAGCTTTTCTTAATAATTGATAAAATTGTTAAAGCAGCCTTACAGTGATGAAACTGAGCACCCGAGTGTTTCACCTTTATGCATATGTGTCTCCTGTTTCCTTGTTTTCCTTGTTTTTACCATTTGTATTTTGTGGAAACTATAACTGAAATGCTAGCCTTTAAATTTAATGCACAGATGTAGTTGGTTTTTTTTTTCTCTCTTTAAAAAAAAAAAGAATTATAGCAACAGAAAGCGTATCTCTTTGTGATTTAAAACCTAGAACTTAATGCCAGTGTGGTGGTGGAGCATGCACTCAGCACTCAGGCGGCAGAGGCAGGTGGCTACACAGAAAAACAAACCAACAATAAATAAATCTAGAACTTAGAACCTGTGTGGGCTGGGGATGTAGCTTAGTGGTAGAGGGCATACATGAGTCTTCGTCCCACCCCAGCCCCCCCAACAAAAAAAATCCCAAAAATTTATTTTAAAAGAATGCCTTTTTGTTGATTTGTATGGCAATTTTGAACAGTTGGCAAGGGAAATTACTAGAGGTATAAATCATTATTTTACGAGGACTATTAGTGCTAACTTTTTTTTTAGTGGTGCTGAGGATCAAACCGAGGTGAGTATTAATGAAAACTTGGCAATCCTTACTACCACTATATCTACAAAATTAGGAATTAATAAAAAAAAATAATTGAAATCCAGAACTCTGTGTCTGAAAAATCTAATGCTTACCTTGAGAAATTATTTTCAATATTTATAAAAAAGGTAAAGCTTTTCCTTTCTAAAGCTGTGGAATGCTGATTAAAACTTTCTCATGTGTAGAACTTGGGTGCTTTCTATAATACAGGTGAATTTATATAATATTTAATTTTATGAGAAAACAGAACAGAATGTGAAATAAGTGATGTTTGGTGATACATTTTAGAGCTAGTACATAAATATTCTAATTCTTAGCACAGAGTTCCTTATAAACCATACCCTAGTATTCTGAACATCAGAAAAATCATATAAGCAAAGAGGTCTTGTTAATAGATATAAGTCACTTTAAAGATTTCAGGATGGTTAAAATTCATTTTAGAGACACAGGAGCTATGGGTAGTATGGAATGAGACTGGATTTATGCAAAAGCAGTGAAAATCAGTGTCCGTTGTTCGAAAATTGAAAACCGAAGTGAACTTAAAGAGAATGGGATAACAGTTGGTGCTTTTAGATTGAATTTTCTGTATGAATGAGAATGAAAGCATGAGTTGAAGATGATCATTCAAACTGTGTAATAGATTATGGCAGCAATTAGAAGTAAGCAGTGAATAGTATTATGAGCAAGTTGTTTGGCTAGGAATGTAGTTTAATGGTGGCCTGCTTGCCTAGCATATAATATTCTGGGTCTAGTTCCAGATCCAGTGATGGAAAAATGGGGCTTTTTAATTTAGGGTTGTGTCTCCCAGTGTAATGGTTGAGTGTATCTTCTAACTCCTGCTGCATAGATGCTTTTCAGAGCTTAAGAGGTGGTTAATGAGGCGGGTGGAGAGGTGGCTCAGTGCTTAAGAGCACTGACTGCTCTCCTGAAGGTCTTGAGTTCAATTCCCAGCAGCCACATGGTGGCTCACAACCATCCTTAATGAGATCTGACACCCTCTTCTGCTGTGTCTGAAGACAGCTACAGTGTACTTACATATAATAATAATAAATATATTTTTTAAAGGAGGTGGTTAATGAGAAAGGCAAGAAACCAAATGTATTCCTTTGGACTTAGCTGTGCAACAAGTAATGTTTACACATTGCTTGCCCTGTCTAATACCAATCTTAGTGACAATATTGAGTGTGTGCAGATCTTCATTGTAAGAACAGTTCTAGACACTTGTTGATGTGTTAACATTTTTGTATGTTTTGAACTTCTTGAGTATTTATTCAGAATTTAATAGCAGTGAATTAATAGAAGTTAACATCTACTACTCAGATTTGAGAAAATTAGAATTTTTTTTTTTTTTTTAAAGCTACTTCAGATTTTAAAAAGTAAAGCAAACTGGATCTTGGTGCAGAGCCCTGCAATCCCAGCATCTTGGAAAGCAAGGCAGAAGGATGGATTTGTTCCAGGCCTCTCTCTAGTTAAATGTGCTTCCTCGCTTCTTCTGATTTTATTTTTATGATTTTATGTATGCATGTACGAAGAATACTTAGCTTTGTGTGTATTTTTAATTTTATATAAATAGCAGTATTTAGTATTTATGTAAAACTTCTTGAATTTTGTTTTGTGCAGTCAGCATTTGATTCATGAGTATTAATAGCTACAAAAGAAGTTCTTATCAATTCAGTTTTTTCTTTAATTTTAGATTGTATTTTTTAACATGAGCAGTATACTCATTATCATAATGTGATTAAGAAAGTGATAGTCACCATTTCTTTTAGAGCATGCTTCAGTACCTGCTACATCTAGGGTACTGTATGGAAGAGGATATGTTTTCTGCTTTACAGAATTTATATTGTAGCATTCACTTAGAGATTTTTCATACCTGTCTAAACATTAAGGAGGAAGGTAGAATGGCTTAACTTCCCCTATAGTTTTTAGGTGTTGTTTTGGTGTTTGTTTTCGAGACAGGGTTTCTCTGTATAACCCTGGCTGACCTGGAACCCACTTTGTAGACCAGGCTGGCCTCGAACTCAGAAATCCACCTGCCTCTGCCTCCCAAGTGCTGGGATTAAAGGCGTGCGCCACCACCGCCCAGCTGTTTTTGTTTTTTGAAACAGGCTTTCTTTGTGTAGTTTTGGCTGTTCTGAACTCACTCTGTAGACCAGCCTGGTCTTGTGAACTCAGAGGTCCGCCTGCCTCTGCCTCCCAAGTGCTGGGATTAAAGGCGTGCACCACCACTGCCCAGCCCTCTAATAGTTTTTATTTAATGAATATTTCCTCTGTAGTATGCTAAGGAAAGAATCATAAATCCCAGCCACAGTCTATACTACACATTGTTATTCAGATAAGAAAAGTAAGGCTTGATTTGCGTGACTTAACTGATTTAGTGACAACCTAAAGTAAGGATGGCTGACTTCAGAGTTCATCCAGATTTAGTGTTGGGATAAAACTCAGTGGCAAAGTGTATGTTAGCATGCCCAAGGACATAGGTTCAGTCCTTTGTACTGAATAAAAATTCAGACAGATTTTAGAATAAGGAAATGTAAACAAACTTCATTATTCAGATCTGAAATTTTCTTCTTTAAAACAAAACAAAAAACTTACTTTGTAGATCAGGCTGGCCTTGAACTCATGGAGATCTATTTGCCTCTGTCTTTGAGTGCCTAGTTCTTCTATTTTTTAATTATTTTATTTTATTTTATTTTATATGCATTGGTATTTTGTCTGCATGTGTCTTGGCAAGGGTATTGGATCTTCTGGAACTAGAGTTACAGACAGTTGTGAACTGCCATGTGGGTGCTAGGAATTGAACTCAGGTTCTCTGGGAGACCAACCAGTGTTTGTAATCACTGAGCCATCTCTCCAGCCCTTCTTCCATTTCTAAAAGATTTATTTTTATTTATGTAGGTGTGTGTCTTTGTAGTGAGTATATGTGTGCAGGTGCCTGTGAGGTATGAAGAGGGAATGAGAGCCACATGAACCAGTTATGAGCCACAGGACATGGGTTGTATGAACTATACTCAGATTCTGAGAGAGCAGCAAGTACTCTAAAACAGCTGAGTTCTCTCTCTCTAGCCTCCTTTCCCCACATTTTTAATGTGCATGCTTGTATATGTATGGGCATGAGGAGGTCCATGGTTGATGCTGAAAATCATCCTGAGTCACTCTTGTACTTTATTCAGTGAGGTGAGGTCTCAGTTAACTCCAGAGTGCGCCTATACAGTTGGTCTCACTAGCCAGATTGCTCTGGGCAATCTTCTTCCTGCCTCTGCCTTCTGGGAGGCTTGAATTACAGGGACACTGCCATATCCCTATGGCATCTAAGAAGCGATGGTAATCTAAACATGGTCTTCATATTTCCTCAACAAAGACTTTAACTACAGAGCCATTTCCTCATATCTTAAATCAATTTACTAACATTAGCAGAGAGAAGAATCACTAATAATGTAATTGTTCTCATTAAAAATTTTTCAGGATAATTGACTTTCGGGAGAGAGAAGGGTGAGGTTGACTTGAGACTCAGGGTCCTGCCATGTAGCCCACACCAGCCTTGAACTCAAGAGTCCTCCTGCTTTAGCCTTCTGGCTGTATGCTAGGATTGTAGCCAAGTACCATCACACTTGCTTCTTGCTTTTACTTTTATTATTATTTTAAAAAAACCAAACAAACATGTTTTAAAATAGTGTTATGGGCTAGAGAGCCAAGCAGCTAAGAATTCATACTGCTCTTGGAGAAGAACTGAACTTGGTTCACAGCATCCATATCTGGATGCTCACAACAGGTAGCTTGAGGGGAATTGGACACTTTTTTCTGCACTCCATTATCTGTAACACTCAGAGTGAACCCTCCTAAAACACACACACACACACACACACACACACACACACACACACACACACAATAGTGGTACCTGTTCATTGTAATAATAACAGAGCTACAAAGTTGATTCTATATTCTTGTTACTAATGGACTAATGCTTTGATAAAACTATGAATTGAAGGTTCTTGGTAGTAAATAGATAATTATATGTTTTTTTAAAAAGTTATTGATGACTAAACTGATTAGAAAATGAGAAGTTAGCAGGGTAGTAGTGGCGCCTGCCTTTAATCCCAGCACTTGGGAGGCAGAGGTAGGCGGATTTCTGAGTTGAAGGCCAGCCTGGTCTACAGAGTGAGTTCCAGGACAGCCAGGGCTATACAGAGAAACCCTGTCTCAAAAAACCAAAAAAACCCCAAACAAACAAAAAAACCAGACAGGCAGAGAGAGAGAGAGAGAGAGAGAGAGAGAGAGAGAGAGAGAAAGTGTGTGAAAATGTAGATGATGGAAGTAATTGGGAAAAATTGAGGAAGAGAGGTTATTTTTTTTTTTTTTTTTTTTTTTTGAGTATCTGTGAGGATTACGCCAATGACTTAGCTTTAAGAACATTTTTAGCAGGCACAAATTGCTGAAAACGATTAGGGGTAAGCTCCAGAGGGTGACTTAAGATTGTTGAAATTCTATGTGTTCAGAATTTCAGCATATGTTCAGCATCTGAGGTGGAGACTAATCCATTAGAAAACACTGCTGCTGCCTCAACTCTTCTCAGTCAAGCTAAGATTGATGAGGACAGAACATTTCCAGGTAATACTTTGAAATTTTTATTTGATTTTTACAGTAGTCAGTGCCATATTTGTTACTGTTTGAGAACATTTTCATGGGAAACAGGCTTGTTGACCATTGCTGTATTTTTAAAAATATGTTTATTTGTGTCACTTTGCATCACATGTGTGTATATGTCCCAGAATAGGGCAGCAGATCCCCTAACTAGACCTTGCAGTGAGTGCTGGGAACTGAACTTGTATCCTCTGCAAGAACATCAAGTGTTCTTAGGTAGTGAGTCATCTCTAGCCCTTGCTATGGTTTTTAAATTTGTGGTTATCATTAATTCTTTCTAGAATTTCTTCTATTGACTGCTTTGTGGCAGTACCTAAATACTATCTTTGGCCTGCCTACCACAAATTCTTTGGTTTCTCTAGCTCCTATTTTGATATTCTCTAGAGAAGTGCTCTTTAATGAATTGCTTAAGCTGGGGATATTCCTCAGACTTTATCTGTTATTTGTGTTTTACCTTTGTGGGTTTTCCTCAGTACTCAGTGAGTCTGTCTTTGAATTAAAGGTTTAACTATGTTTCAAGTTTTCCACTTACAATGTTCAAGAGCTTTATTTTTAATACCTCGTGATTTTTAATATTAGATGAACTGTTGGATGAATATTGCTCACCTATGCTCACATGAAGCAACAGAGGATCTATCTAAAACTCTGTAACTGTATTATTTACTCTAAGGGAAAGATACACTTGAAGTAGAGTGCTGAGGTCAGCGACCACTCAGGTGTAACTGAGTGCCTGCAGTTTACTCAAGTAGGGGAGGGATGAGTGAAATACAGTCATGGGAAATGCATTTACATAAAAGTAAAGCACCTTTATTAAATTTAATTATGTACATAGTTAAGATTCTAAAAACCATACCATTTTAAACAAAATGTTTTCATATATTTCCATAAAGAGTTTAGTCATGTAGACATTGAGCCAGTTTCTTTTCTTTCGTATTTGTTGATGGTTTCTGAAATGACGAGATGAACTAAATCTACTAGATCTCTTTGCTGCTCCTTGGTCTGAGTTTGTATCGTGTAGAACTTTCTGCTTCTTTTTGAAGGTAATTTCTAAAAGGAAGTTTTTATTTTTATTAGAGGTTTTATTTTAAAATTTCAGTTAATTTTGGGATTATAATTATACCATTTCCCTTTTTTTCCTCTCTCCAACCCTGCTCGCTCCCTTCCATATTCATGGCCTCCTTTATTAGAATAACTTCTTGCAGCCGGAGGGATGGCTCATTGGTTAAGAACACTTGCAGAAAACCTAGGTGTGGTTCCCAGTAACCACGGGTGGCTGAAAACTATCTGTAATGTTAGCTCAAGGGGGTCTAACACTTTCTTCTTTCCTCCTTGGTCACTGCAAGTGTACTGTGTAATTATAAAAAAACAATCAGCCCAGTACATAGACTGAGACCAAGTGTTTCTCCACGTCAGTGCGTCTCTCACAAACCCCTGCTCTGCCTCTCCAGAGCTCAGAGATGGGTCTTGCCAGCCTGCACTCCACTGCGATTACCTCTCCTCTGGAGCTCGGTCCTTGCCCAGTCTTCCCATTCTAAAAAGCCTGGCCAAATTCTGCCCCAGCTAAATTCTTTCTCTCCAGCCCACCTGAGTTGCTACAAATGAAAAGCTCCAATCTTAGTTTAGAATCAACAGATAACACAACTGCTGGGCGTGGAATCTATTGCCCTAAACTTATCAATTATTCTATATTGGAAATCTTAACTTTCCGTGGTCTACAACCTGCTCCTCTCACTCCTGCCTAACCATACCAAAAAGTCTATTCCTCCCTCCTCTTTCTCTCTTGGGCTCGAAATGCCCTCCTCCCCCCTTTTGCCCGGTGATTGGCTTCTTTTTGTCTTTATTATCCAATCAATTAATTAGGGGAAAATTCTGCTACATGCATATATATGGTGCACTTACGTATATCCATGTACTCATAAACACACACAAAATAAAAATAAATTTTAAAGTAACTTCAGTGTAATGATGCTTAATTAATAATGATTTCTGGCCAGGTGTCATGATGCATGCCTTTAGTCCTAGCACTTGAGAGGCAGAGGTGGGTGGGTCTCTTGAGTTCCAGGCCAGTCAGGGAGAGGTGGAAGAGAGAGTGTGTTGTGTATGATTTCTTCCAGTAGAATGAGAGCTATTCAAATGTTTAAGATATTGTACTGGAGAGATGGCTCAGCAGTTGAGCACTGACTGCTCTTCCTAATTCCCAGCACCCACCTAGTGGCTTACAACTATCCAGTCCCATGGGATCTGATGTCCTCTTCTGGCCTTGAAGGCATAGGATACATGTAGGCATGAAATGTGCACTCATTCATGTAAAAAACATTTTAAAACTTTTTTACTATACAATTTATGTGCTTTATTAAATGACAGGTTCAGCTCCTAATCAGCAGCACAGTGTACTCAGTGATGAAGCGTCTATCAACAGAAAGAACAGGTAAGGTGTCACTTTAATTTAGGGACTTGAGAGTTCTTAGACTTTCTATAAAATGTTAATGCTAGTAATCACCATTTACTCACTTTTTTGTTGTTGTTATTGAATGTCTTCTTTTTGTTTGTTTTTGAGACAGGGTTTCTCTTTGTAGCCCTGGCTGACTTGGAACTTGTTCTGTAAACCAGGCTGGCCTCAATTTAGGGATCAACTTTCCTCTGCCTCCCTAGTGCTGGGATTAAAGGTGGGGCCCACCACTACCCTTGATATTTTTCTATACCTATTCATGTAGTAGCTTTCCTTTTTTTGTCTCTAAAGGTAATGTGCTCTGAGTGTATTTGTCTCGCTTCCTACCTCATCTAAATTTTACATTTGGATTTTGTAGGCATAAATGTTTTGTACCCTACTTTTAATAAGCCCACCACCCAGCAGAGGTAGTTATTAGGATATGGGGAAGTGGACCTGTTCAGCAATAGTTTTTTGGTGGTGAACTTGATCTTCTTTGGCAGCAGTTCAGTCCTGTAGAAACACCAAATATGAAATATTTGCAAAATACCAAATATCTGCAGACCAGTCTTCTAGGCGGGCAGACACCAGGCAAGAACCAGCAGCTACAGTTTAGTCCTTTCATCACACAGACACCAGGCAGTTGTAGTTCAATCCTGAAGAAACCACCAGGCTCACCAACCAGCCTAAGGCAAGACTACAGAGGGGGCAAGCTGCTGCAGGAACCTCATGAACAGTTTTTGGGCTAGTTTCTCTTAATGGTGGTGTTACCACAAGTTGAGTTCAACAACAGTATGTAAGGAGAACCAATACATGTGTGTCTTTAGCGAGGAATACTGAGGCGGAGCAAACCAAAGCCCAGTGCTCATCTCCTGCTGTCTGGGGGATCATATTTATACTCCTCCTTTAAGTGTCCTTTCATGTGTTTGCTATATCAAAACATCCTTTCACCTGTGTCCGCTTCAGGAAAACATCATTTGACATAAATTAACTTTCCAAACAACTAGGAGTTTCCACTTCAGGATTTCATCAGAGTTTTCTTGATCTCTTCAGCAACTGTCTACTTATGGACACTATGCTTATTTGTAACTTTCTTCTATTAAACAGCAGTGACAGATTACTGAGTGAAGACATAATGTCTTTGACCAGTGGGATAAATTCCTACCTATCAGACTTAGCCTTCATTTCCTCATTTCTTTTCATAATTTTTCTGATTGATGCTGCTGGCAGTAGTGTTTAAGAAAGGTATTTTTTTCTGTACTCCTTGAAATACTAGGTATTAGATATGTTAGAGTGTTTTAAATAAGTAAGGTGTTCTCTCTTTATGCCATTTAGGTAAGTAGATCTGTTTGCCTCTGCCTTCCAAGTGTTGGGATTAAATGTCACCACCACCTGGCTCTGATTTCCTTTTTAAATTTCATACTGGGTGTTGAACCTAGCCCAAGGCCTTGTGTATGTACTCTGTCACTGACTAAATATACAAAAATCTCACCTTGATTTTTATGAGTTTTTTTTCTTTGTATAGAAAATGTATTCTTGTCTTCAATGATTTGACATAATTATAAGGATGTATAATGTCTAATTTTTCCCTTCCTTCCTTTCTTTGTTTTAAAAGGGATGTACCACCAAACCATTCTCAGCTGAAGCATGATTCTCATTTGGAGATAACAATTCCAAAGTCCTTGAAACTGAAAGACTCAGAGAAAGTGGATGAAAAACAGCTGGTCATAGTAAGTATACAATTTCCCTGTTGTTAAAGTATTGTTGTAAATGAATTGTTTACTTCAAGTTCTTAAAATACAAATTAAGGGGATTGGAGAGATGGCTCAGCGGTTAAGAGCTCTGACTGGCTCTTTCAGAGATTCAGTTCCCAGCACCCACATGGCAGCTTACAACTGTTAACTCCCAAGAAGCAACACCCCCACACAGATACACATGCAGACACCAATGTATATATATATATATATATTAAAAAAATTGGTTTTTGGTCATCATAAATTTTAATTGTAGAAAATATTCCTGGTATTATTATAGTCTTTTCTTCTTTAAATAATATTTTAGTTTCCTTGTCTCTAGTTTTAATCATAACAAATTAAATTATTTTTTACATATATTTTTTTAGATGAGTTGCTTGATCACTGCCTTTTCCAAGAAGTTTTATTTTAATATTAAAATGACATGGAAGTTAGTACAAATGACAGTGTTTGTGTGTCATGTCTATTATACTACCAATGGATAGAAGCAAGTTGGCTATCCATTGATAGATGAGTGTATAATCACAATGGTTAGTTCTCAGCATGGATATTATGATGGGAACAATATGTTGAATGACATAAGTCGCTCACAAAACGACAAAAGGCCATGCATGGATTTACTTAAGTGAAGGGCAAAGAAAGCAGAATGGTGACTGTAGGAGATTTACAGGGGTGGGGAAGCGGCAAGATGTTCTGCAATGAAAAGAATTTAAGAGATTGCTTATAAACAGTGTAAATATAAAAAGATACTACCAAACTATAGTTAAATATGCTTAAGAAAATTATTTTTATGTATATTTGCTTACATTTGGCTTAGAGTTTTGTTAGACAGTAGATAAATAAATTTTAAAATGTCAGGCATGGTGGTATACACCTGAATCACAGCACTCAGGAAGAGGAGGTAGGCAGATTTCTGAGACTTTAAGGCTGGTCAGGCCTACTAAATCAGTTCAGGCCAGCTAGGGGGCTATGCATTGAGTTTCTAGATTAGCCAGCCAGGGATTTATAGTGAGAACCTGTTTCAAAAAGAAAAATACTACTTGAGATAAGTTTTAGGTAATGTTTTGCTGGTAGTTTGAATCCTTTAGAATGAACTTCCCTTTAGTTTCATGCAATCTTGTACTTGCAGTTGATTTCTGTTTATTGTTTAACCCTAGTTGTATATAACACAATAGTGATGTTGCTAAGATCCTATTCTGAAACTTTTAGTAGCTGCTTTAGTTCAAGTTATACAATTGCAGAACAGAGAAAATAAGTTTATTTATGCCTTTAAAATTGCGTGTATGTGTATGTGCGCGTGTGCAAGCATGTCCACACCTGTGCCATGGTGCCTCAGTGGAGGTCAGAGACATCTGGTGGATAGGTTCGCTTCCTCCTCCATGTGAGTCCTGCAACACATTATTTTCTCTAGTTTGAAGTATATTAGCTCTCCTGCATAGATTATTATTTTTTGAACCTTTGGACAAAGTTTATATTGATGGACATTTTCTCAGTTCTTTAAAAAGTACTATGCTCTTGAATGAGTCAATAGGTTATTACAATGGAAAATTTGTGCATTGAATGTATGAGTTCCTGTATATGAGGGACAGAGTCAACAAAGGTGTCTTTAGTCACACTCCATCTTATTTTTGGAGACAGGGTCTGTCATTGAACATGGAACTAATCAATTCATTTAGACTGGAATTTGAGACTCATGCTTGTATACTAGTTTTTTAAGATAAATTTTAATTTATTAGAGAGACACAGACAGTCAGACAAGACAATCAGACAGAAAGACAGACACACACACACAAATACACACAGAGAGAGAGAGAGAGAGAGAGAGATTGAGAACACATGTGCACACATACCACTGTGTCCATGTGGAGGACAGAGCACAACTTTATTGCCTTTAGATTTTAGACTTTGCTATCTTAATTTGTTTCATAAATTTAAATGTTGCTCATAAATTAAGTAGTTCTCACTTTCTGGTCATAGTTTTGAAAGCTATATTTCTTTGTTGAGGAAGAAAACCTTTTGTTTGTTTTTTATAAAAAGGATGCAGGACACAAACGATTTGGAGCAGTGTCCTGTAATATCTGTGGAATGCTCTATACAGCTTCAAATCCAGAAGATGAAACACAGCACCTGCTTTTCCACAACCAGTTTATAAGCGCTGTAAAGTATGTGGTAAGTAGACTTTGTGAACTAAAGCATATATGGCTGGAGATTAGGTCAGGTTCCTTCATTCTTTTCTGTTTTCATTATGTGTATGGATGTTTTTCCCACATGTGCATTTTTGCTCTGTGTGTGCATGGTGTTCATGGTGGTCAGATCCCCTGGATATTGATGGGCAGCTGTGTGGATGCTGGGAACTGAACCTCAGTCCTCTGCAAGAGTAGCCAGTGTTCTTGGAGCCATCTCTCCAGCTCTTAGGTCATGTTCTTAATGAACTAAATTGCCAAATTTAAGTCACTGAAATTCTTTTGTTTTTAGAGATTAATAATATATACAAAAGCATACATAGGTAGTGGTTTCCTTTAAAACAAAACCAAATATAAAAACCAAGGAATTTATCCCCCCAGGTTGATACTGTTCAATTTTAAATTTAGGTTTTTAGCTTATTTGTATTTTTAAAATTTTCTTTTGACATAGTTACTATGGAATGAATCTATATTAAATATTCTTGTGGCTTAGTACAGCTTATATTTGGAGATTGATAGTATATATTTTATCAAATAGGTGATTTGGGGACTCTGCTGTTAATAAAATTAGTCTTTATGAAGTCAAAAAACAATTCTAGCACACTTTTAAAAATGTCAAAGTAAATATGGTTTAGTGTAAAATGTATTTTGGTACAAGATAAATTTTCTCATAAATGCATCTAAGCATAATAGGTTTGTCCAATATTTGCTTCTGAAAAGAGCAAATGTGTTAGCAATTTTGAGCCACTTTAGATATATAATTGCTATTTACCTGTAACTGAAATGGAATCTTTTATTCTTCACATTACCTTCTGTACTGTACACTGACTTCCAGGATATCTGAACTGAGCTTCATTTCATCAGGTACTAGATACTGGGTCACTTAAAAGTCTTGATAGCCTCATCTAGATTCATGTACTTGGCTGTATTTTGTTTCTGTTCATTGCTTCATGGTTGAATGGTTGATCATTTACCCAGTGTTACTCCTACCCAGGCTAGGTGAGCTCTTCTTCTCTGGTTCCCTACTTGGCTTATCCTTTGTATTCTTATTTCATATGTGTTTCAACATACACTCGTTTCTACAGCTTCACTAAATAAATATAATGTGTGTAGATATAGGCTATAACTTGGTGATTTATTCTTTGCAATTTAGGCTTTTCTAATTTGGGTGTTAATATTCTTACATCTTATATTCTTACATCGAGAAAACAAAGTGGAGCTGTTAGATAACAAACCATAGAAGGAACCTGATACAAGTCCTTCACATTCAATTTAAATTGTTTAATTCTCATGTTCATTTAGGGTTTTTGTTTTGCTTTAGTTTTTTGATACAGGGTTTCTGTGTAGCCCTGGCTGGCATGGAACTCATTATGTAGTCCAGGCAGGTCTCACTCAGAGATCTGCCTTCCTCTGCCTCCCTAGTGCTACGATTAAAGTTGGTTAATGCCTTTAATGCCTGCCATTAATGAATTTTTATAGTTGTATTGGGGTATCAACTACTCAGTGTTTTGTTCTGTTTTTTTTTTAATCAGATTTTTTTAAAAAAGTAATTTCTGCTCTCTAGATATTTAAGCAGTTAGGTCAAGGAAAAATGTAATCATTAGTGGTTAGTTGCTGTTAGAAATCCACACTAAGCTGGGAGCTGGTGGCACACACCTTTAATCTACCACTTAGGAGGTAGAGGCAGGCAGATCTCTGTGGCAGCTGAGTGAGTTCTAGGATAGTCAAAGCTACATAGTGAAACCCTGTCCCCAAAAGCAAAACAACAACAACAACATCTAAACTAGGGGTGAAGTTCCATAGTGAAACATTTACTTAGCATGTTATCAGCTCTACTTTCAAACCTTAGCATAGATACATGAGGGTTTTCATGAGAAATATAAAATGTGGCTGATATGTTAGCGTAAGCTTTTAATGCTAACACTTGGGAGCCAGAGACAGGCAGATCTATGAGTTTGAGACCAGCTTGGTCTACATAGCAAGACATTGTTTCAAAACAAAAGCAAAAAGTAAATATAAAATGTTGTATAGCATCCAAATGGCTAGATTATGGGAATGTAGGTTTTGGAAAATACGTCCTGGTAGCAGAGGGTTATATGTAATATGCTTACAGCTATGCATTTGCAAATAAGGTGTGGTTATTGGGTGGATTTCTCTTAATATAAGTCCTTCATCTCTGTTTCATTTTCAACCAGTAGACAGATTTTGACCCTTAAAAATTCTCTAGCCGGGCGTGGTGGCGCACGCCTTTAGTCCCAGCACTTGGGAGACAGAGGCAGGCGGATTTCTGAGTTCGAGGCCAGCCTGGTCTACAAAGTGAGTTCCAGGACAGCCAGGGCTACACAGAGAAACCCTGTCTCGAAAAACAAACAAACAAACAAACAAACAAAAAATAAAAATAAAATCTCTAAGAG
Source organism: Mus musculus (assembly GCF_000001635.26). Classification (NCBI taxonomy): domain Eukaryota; kingdom Metazoa; phylum Chordata; class Mammalia; order Rodentia; family Muridae; genus Mus; species Mus musculus. The sequence goes on along the minus strand of NC_000084.6, from coordinate 10,579,626 downwards.
TCAAGTTATTAGTGATACTGGCAAAGTATTCACTGCACTTGAGTTACATAAGTGTTTTGAGCTAACATGATTGTTTTATCTTTGTGCATGGTTGTAGTTATTGTTGTACTTTGGGAACGTTTTGTTGATTAGTTGAGTAGAGCCTTGGTTTTCTTTGTAAGAAGAGAATGGATGCTCCTGAGTTACTTAGTGGCTGTTCTGTGCTACTGTTTGTCTGGTGACAGCCATTTTCTAGATTGTTTAGAATAAGAAACAGATCCAGAGTTGTTGTAGTTTCCCCAAAGCTAACAAACTACTACATTCAAACTTGGGGCTGGAGAGATTGCTCAATGATTAAGAACACTTGTTCTTTCAGAGGAACCCACATGGTAGCTCACAACATCCATTAACTACCTTTCCAGGGAATATAACATACTCTTCTGACCTCTTAGGGCCTCAGGCACTCACATGGTATGAGCAAAGAACACTTATACACATGAATTAAATATAAATATTTAAAACAAAAATGTAAGCTTTTACTATGGAAGTTTCCACTGAGTTATACCCTTATGAGGATCAATGAAGTCTAAATAATAGTAATTTTGTTTTTCACAGTTTCTAGTTAAATACAAAGGCTTATTTTGGTACATGAGAAAACAATTATATTTAAAATAAAAATTATCTAATTGTGATGGTTTTCATAGACAAACATGTACATTTCTAATTATTTCACAAGAAAAATTTGTACTAAAATGTCACTAAAACAAAATAATATATCTGTGGTATGTAATATAATTATACCAGTTTTACTATTTTTTAAAGTCAATTAATAGGAAGAATAATCTATTTAACTATCTTGAGGTAATTCAGTCCAGGAAGTATGTATAGTTTGAAATGACTTAAATCTGCAGTTCTTTATTGAACTTATGGTTTGATTTCTTCCTCCTATACTCTATGGTTTGATTTAAAAAACAAAAACAGTAACTTCCCTTTCACATCATAGACATTGAATTGGTTTCAGAAGTTTTCCAAGAAGTAATGTTAATGTAAATTCCTTTTTAAAAGAAGTGTTATCTTTTATGCCTTTAAAAATTGTTTAGTTATATTTAAACATGTGTGTGATTCTGATTGAGCTTTTTATTATTCTGATTTCTTTAAACAGTTTAGATTATTTATTTCACTTTATGGTTATTAATGTTTTATTTGTATGTGTGTATGTGTACCTGCCTGTTAGGTCTCCAGGAACTGAGGTTACAAATGGTTCTCAGCTACCATGTGGGTTCTGGGAATCGAACCTGGGTCCTCTGCAAGAGTACCAAGTACTCTTAAGTGCTGAGCATCTCTCCAGCCTGACTTCTTAATCTTGAGATAATTTTCCCATCTCTATTGCATTTTAGTCACTTCAATTTTACTTGTCCTTGAATACTTATTTTTTAAGCAGATTTTGAATTTTCAATATTTAGTTCTATGGTCTTAATGTATGCTGACCGTTGTTACTAGAAATTTTTGTCTCTAACTAAGATCCTGCTCCTATTCCATCAAAAACAAAAAACAAAAACAAAACAAAAAGATAACCTAGAAAACCAGTTTCTATGTTTTCAGTCTTGCCATAGTATATCAAAAATTAGCTGATCTTTTCTTTATTGAGCTTTTATATTTTTAAAGGTGATGCTAGAAAAGAATTTTTCCCGAAATAGAATTACAAATTGCTTTTTAAAAGGCCTCTTTCCATAGCATTGCTTGGGTAAGACTAATGGAACAACTAGTTATAGCTCACTCCTTCTGTAATCATTTTGAACTTCAAAGTTCCTAGTTTTAAGCTCTGGTTCAGTCCCATCTTACTAGATTTAAGTGGTTTTTGTTTTGTTTTGTTTTGTTTTTCATGCAGGTTCTGCTCATTAATCACCACGAGTGTGGATCTGAAGAAGAGTTTATTACCTCTCTTTTTTTGAGTATGTCTAACTTCAGATACACACAACGTAGCCTCCTTCCCTATTAGATTCTTAGAAGGTAGTTATATTTTTTTATAGTCTCCTTCTTGTGGCTTTGACAGTTGTGAACAATAAGAGTAAAAGCTGTTCCTTTCATAGTGGGCTACTGCATGCAAATCAGTTCACCTGAAACCTCCTGGAGGTCTTTGGCATACCAGACATAAGTATACAAGTGTTTATTTGTGGAGGTAACCATGTTCCAACAAAATCTGAGAGCTAAATTCTTTTATCCAGAACCTGGGAGAGTTATCCTTTCACTCCTGGGAATCACTGACTTTAAGGGGCTTGGTTTTTTGGTTTTTTTTGTGTGTGATTTTTCAAAATTTGCTAGGATGGGAAATGATAAATTAGAAATTTTGTGGTATGGCATATTATGAACGAGAACTAGAAATTAGCTTGTTCAATCTGTTATAAATTTAACAAAACATACTTATCATGCCTTGTTAGATAAATATTAATGAACCTATATTTTTCATGTTTGCAACTTTTAGACAAGTGGATGTAATTTTTGTCTTGTACATGAATGAACAAAGTATGATACATAAAATCCATTCTTTTATATTTAGGGCTGGAAAAAGGAAAGAATTCTTGCTGAATATCCTGATGGTAGAATAATAATGGTTCTTCCTGAAGACCCAAAGTATGCCCTGAAAAAGGTAACTTTTTAGTAAAATTTCATACAGAAAACTTAAGAGGATAATACATTGCAGGTTTTGCACATTAAATGCCAATTCTGAATTAAAGAAGGTAATCTACCCAAAGAAAAAATGAATACAATTAATTTGAAATGAATTGAAAAATTATGCCAAACCTTACTACCTATAAAATATATGAAGTAGTTTGAAATATTTCCTGTGAACAATGTGAGTGATTACATGGAAGGCATAATTACGTCTTTAGTAGTTGATAGAATTTACTTTATTGAGAAATGAATTAGATAATGCAGCATGGCACTGTTTTGTCTTACAGAATATTTTGAAAAGGACCATGGCATAAACTAGTGTGCAAGCCTCTAGAGTTTAATCACCATTAATGAAAAAAGAAAAAAAAACATAAATTACATTTACAAATAATATACTTACTATGTCTTAATTGTCTTTTAGATTTTTTTTTCATGAAAGATTCTTAATGTGGATATGAGTGTAGTTATTTATCTAAAAATCTAGTTATACTCTAGTGTGTCTAAAATGTCTAGAACCACAAGGGAAATAAAGTTTAAATTTAGGACTATGTCACTTGAAAAGGAGGCTAAGAAAACACCTATTATTTGAAAATATAGCTAACATCTTAATTGATATAAGAAATATATTACAAATATATACAAATTGTCTCAATAACTATTAATTTCTTTAAGCTTCTTAGGGAAAGCCTACAATTGATTGTATTACTAGTTAGTAACCCATAATAGGCTTAAAATTAAAATAGAAGGAATTGTGAGCAATCTATCTCTAGGAACCAATCAAGGATACTCTTATAAGATATCAGAGATTATGAGTGGGTGTAGTTTCATCACTGATTAATGGATGCACTTTGTTGTGTGTGCAACAGAAACGAGAGTATGGGACAACCCAGAGGTTATTTGTATTTTAGGTTTAGTGATGGGAATGGTCATTAGATGGAACATTTGCAACTTGTGTGTCCCCATTCTGTCCCCTTCCCCCTCAAGATAGGGTGTCACTGTGCAGCCTGGTTGGCCTAGAATTTGCTCTTTAGACTAGGCTGGCCTCACTCAGACTAACAGAAATCTGCCTGCCTCTACCTTACAGATACTGGGATTAAAGGGATGTGCTGCCATCCTGGCAATTTATGTTCTTTTAACTGGAGAATTTGTATGTAGACCCCTTTAGAGTTGTGATTTTTTTTTTTTTAAGTGCCTACAAGAGCTTGAGCTTGGAAGAAGCAGTTTGATGCTATGTTAATGTTGAAGGTTCAAACCTCTGTTCCCCATGGTTTTCTAGATGTTTAATGTTTGACATAAGATTATGTCACATTTGAATTTGTCTCTTCCACATACAAAATGAAGAACTATAATATTCAAAGGGATATTGGATTAAAATGGGTTCAGTTCTTGATTTCTGTCGCTTTCAGATGCTTGCTAGATAGGAAACATTTTTTTTCCTGTGTTCCATTAATTTTGCTGTTGAAAGTTCTAAGGCTTGGAAAGAAAAGTGGCTTGCTAGCTAAGATCCCAGCATGTTCTGGCCATTGTAGACACTTGGTGTTCCTCCTAAAGGAGTCTTAATGCTCTTACCTGCTTACTGTTTCCTAGACTGCTAGGTTTGACAGAACCCTCCTCCCCCCCTTTTTTTTTTGCCAAGTTACTTCTAGTGCTAAAAATCAGCACATATACCTAAAATAGTCCTTCAAGCTGGGCATGGTGGCACATGCCTGTGATTTAACACTTAGGAATTTAAGGCAGAAGAATTGCACTAGTTCAAGACCAGCCTAGGCTACATATTGAACACCAGGCCAGCAAGGAGGTACATAACAAGATCACAAGATTCTGTCTCAAAAACTAAAAAACACCTCAAACAAAAAGCTCTTTAGAGAGCATATATTATATATTATTGAGTAGTTTTTACCTGTATACAATTTCTTATACAACTGTTTAAACAAAGTATTTTTCTTTACTTGGCAGGTTGATGAAATTAGAGAGATGGTTGACAATGATCTGGGTTTCCAACAGGCTCCATTGATGTGCTATTCCAGAACTAAGACACTTCTCTTTATTTCTAATGACAAAAAAGTAGTTGGTTGCCTAATTGCAGAACATATCCAGTGGGTAAGTGACTTCTAAAGAGTGTTCATACATAGTTTGATATCTAAATTAACTTATTATTACTATGTGATCTTAAATAATATCCTAATAAATCTATCTACATTTTAGATAAGGGTATAAATTTAAGAATTATATATAATACTGCACTATAGTAGAATTGTATTTTGTGTAGGAATTAATTTTTCTGTTTTGTTTTTTTTTGTTTGTTTGGTTTTTTTTTTTTTAAAGATTTATTTATTGATTATATGTAAGTACACTGTAGCTGTCTTCAGACACACCAGAAGAGGGAATCAGATCTTGTTACAGATGGTTGTGAGCCACCATGTGGTTGCTGGGATTTGAACTAAGGACCTTTGGAAGAGCAGTCGGGTGCTCTTACCTGCTGAGCCATCTCACCAGCCCCTGTTTGTTTGTTTTTTGAGACACAATCTCACTATGTAATACAGCTTGGTTTATAATTCACTATGTAGCTTAGGCTTTCCTCAAACTTGGAATTCTCCTGAGTACTGGGATTATAGGTGTATACCACCACATGAAGGTGGGAATTAGTCCGTCCGTCCTTCCTTCCTTCCTTCCTTCCTTCTCCCCCTTCTTTTTCCCTTCCACTCTTCTTTTTTTTTTTTTGAGATAGGGTCTCAATATGTATGTAGCCTTAGCTGTTCCAGAACTCACCATGCAGACCAGGCTGGCCTTGGACTCATAGAGATCCTCCTGTCTTCGCCTCCCTAGCACTGATTTTAAAAGCATGTATTACCATGCTGTCTTAGTTAGGATTTCCATTGCTGTAAAGAGATGCCATGACCAAGTCAACTCTTATAAGGACAACATTTAATTGGGGCTGGCTTATAGGTTCAAAGGTTCAGTCCATTATCATCAAGTCAGGAGCATGGCAGCTTCCAGGCAGGTGTAGGGCAGGAGGAACTGAGAGTTCTATATCTTGTTCCAAAGACAAACAGGACAAGACTGGCTCCATGTGGCTAGGAGGAAGGTCCCAAAGCCTGCCCTACACCAACACACTTCTCCAACAAACAAGGACACACCTCCTAATAATGCTACTCCCTGAGCCAAACTTACACATGTGGGGCTGCTTTTTTAAATACAGTTTTCTAAATACAGCTTAATCCTGCCACACCCATTGGTTTCATACTTTTGCACAGCTGCTTTCATACATAAAGGCAGACAGAGCAGCTGTTGACGTGCATGAATAGTTACTGTCTGTGACTCTGTAGAAAGTTTGTCACCCCTGAATAGGTCCATTTTTTAGTTAAGCTCTTAAGTGAGCAGTTGGTTTGTGTTTAGGAGGCAAATTATATAAAAGCAAATTGCAGCTAGTGATGTGCTCACATAGTTAGTTTTACATAGTGCTGAAGACCAACCTCTGAGAACAGAAGTTTTGACCTTTAATCAGTTTCACTTGAGCCAGACCTGAAATCTGTTTTATTTCAGCCAAGTTCTTGCTCATGTATTCAGTTGTACTTTGTTCATAATTAGTGTTGCATTGATATCTTTACCACCTTCATAAGTGTCTACACAATTGTATACTTTATCACAGTAATTTTTAAAATTATGTTTTCTTTCATGTATGCCTGAATGTCATGTGCATGCCTGGTGCTCCTCTAGGCCAGAAGAGGGCATAAATCCCTTGGAACTGAAGTCACAGATGGTTGTGAGCTGCCATGTGGGTGCTGGGTTCTCTGAAAGAGCAGCCAGTGGGGGCTGGAGAGATAGCTTAAGAGCACTGACTGCTCTTCTGGGGGTCCTGAGTTCAATTCCCAGCAACCACATGGTGGCTTACACACAGCCAGCTGTAATGAGATCTGATGCCTTTTTCTGGTGGAAAAAAAAAAAGCAGCCAATGGTTTTTTTTTTTTTTTTTTTTTTTGGCGGGGGGCGGGTTGGGGGGTGGAGACAGGGTTTCTCTGTGCAGCCCTGGCTGTCCTGGAACTCACTCTGTAGACCAGGCTGGCCTCGAACTCAGAAATCTGCCTGCCTCTGCCTCCTGAGTACCGGGACTAAAGGTGTGCTCCACCACTGCCCAGCAAGCAGCCAATGCTTTTAACTGCTGACCGATTTCTCACCCTCTGCATGTGTCAAACTTAATTTTTGTTTTCTAATTTAAATTTCGTGCTTTGTCCTCTTGGAAAACTAGGCATGTTCTTTTTGACAACTCTATTGGCATAAGAATGTTTACAGTTGTTTTATTGAGACCAGAATATCGAAGAAAGGGCTTTCTTAATTTTCCTTTTCTCCACACTCTGAGTTTTTCTGTCATGGTAAGCTCATGAACAGTAGGAACAGTCACTATGACTGCTGAGCAAAATGTTTCCTTGTTTAATGTGCTTAATTATATGGTCAAATTACTAGATAAGTCAGAATGGAAATAGACCCAGATCAGTAGGTGGTCTGGTAGTTTGTTTATTTGTTTGTTTTTAAAGATTTATTTATTTATTTTATGTAAATATACTGCCACTGTCTTCAGACACAGCAGAAGGTGGCACTGGATCCCATTACAGATGGTTGTGAGTCACCATTACATGGTTGTTGTGGTCAGCAACTCTGGTTGCTGGGAATTGAACTCAGGACCCCTGGAAGAGCAGTCAGTGCTCTTAACCACTGAGCCATCTCTCCAGCCCCAGACTGGTAGTTTTTTAAGCAGTCAGACATAGTTTATGCATCAGCAAGATTTACACTAGACAACTGCCACCTTTATTTCTTCCCATTTTTGACATTTATAGGGCTATCGAGTTATAGAAGAGAAACTTCCAGTTATCAGGTCAGAAGAAGAAAAAGTCCGATTTGAAAGGCAAAAAGCCTGGTGCTGCTCAACATTGCCAGAGCCTGCAATATGTGGGATCAGTCGGATATGGGTGTTCAGCATGATGCGGCGGAAGAAGATAGCTTCTCGCATGATTGAATGCCTAAGGTAGCTTATGTAATTCTTCAAGTCATTTGCAGTAGTTTAGCGTTTCAGTATAAAGACTGATACTTAGTTGTAACTGTTTAACTTTTATTTGTATTAATTGTAAATTTTGTATAAGTATACTAGGTCTATACTTTTTGTTTAATTTGAAGAGTAAAAAAGTTTGATAATAGATTAGACATTATTAAACCTCTTTGCTTTTACTTATAACTGTAAAATTAGTCCACTGTAACAGACATATTTCAACCTATGTTCACTATTGGAGGTTTTTAAACAGAACCAGAGAAATGTGGATAGTGTTTGGGAAATGAGCTTTCAGAGAAAATTGTCTCTGTTAGAATTTTTGGGCCAGTACATGCCTCTGCAGGAAAGGTACTAACCGAAAAAGCCTGCTGACCTGAGTTTAATCCCCACATAAAGGAAGGATGGGACAGCCAACTCCAGAGAGTTGTATGAGCTCCAAATCCACACTGTAGCATGAACATTCTCTCTCTGTCTCTCTTTCTCTGTCTCTGTCTCTCTCTCTCTGTCTCTGTCTCTCTCTCACACACACACATTATGTTTTAAAAGTTTTTAAAGTATTTTTATATTTTTTTCTGTCTCGTTTTTCTGTTACTTGGATTCAGACTTTTTTCTTCCAGTAAAGTCCCTAAGATAAAAGATAAAGTGAAGAAGGTTAAAATTAATATCTATAAGGGATTTTGGGGGCAGAGCTGATAGCTAGATAGTAGAGCACTTGTCCACCAAGTATCAGGCCTCGGGTTCAGTCTGTAGTCCTTAAAAATTGTTTTAGGTCAGTTTATTTATTTATAGAACATCAGCTGTTTCCCATGGGAATATGTTTGAAATAATCCATTACCGTTACAGGTGAAAGCCTAAGGATTCAAGGACTATAGCTCCTTATTTTGTATATGTTAGTGGAAAATAGCTCAGAGCTGTTCTTTACGAAGCCTGAAAACAAGCTAATTAAGTTAAAAACAGTCCTAAGGGAGTGAGAGTATTTATTGTCCATCCTTTAAATCTTGCAGCAAGCTGTGTAGGTTGTTCTTGTTCATAAAAAATTGAAACAGCAGTATTATAATTCTTCCAGTGGTCGTGAATAAGCTCCCTGTTAAAAATCCTGTCTTTTCACTTATAATCCTTCGTACACAGATCTTCTGTTTCTAGTGTATCGCACTCTGGAGGTGTCACCAGCGGGCTTGAGAGTTAAACCTTAAACCATCTATATGCCATTCAGAGGGTTTTAATATATTCAGAACATACATACGTTATCATCTCGTCTAATTTTGGAGCATTTCTACTCCCCATCCTCTCCAGAGGACAATCTCAGGTGCTATCTCTTTCTTGGTTTTTTGAGACAGAATCTCTCACTGGCGTAGAACTCACCAAGAAGGCGAGGCTGAATAGCCAGTGAAAGTCAGGGTCTGCCGGTCTCCACCATGTAGTGCTAGGACCAGAAGAACATGAACCACCACACGTGGCTTCTTAAAATGTGGGTTCTGGTAATTGAACTCATGTCCGTGTCCTTGTACATTACCAACTAAGCTATCTTTCCAGCCCTATTTTACCAACTGAGCTATCTTCCCAACCCTAGTCTAAAACATTTTTATAAAACGCTTCTTTTTATGATTACCATATAGTAGAGTACAAGTATTTGTTCTTTCATCAGCTGTGCATTTGGTTTTGTTTTTGGTTATTGGCCATCAAAAATAATATTGCTATGACATACACAAGTGTTTGTATGAATAGATATCATTTTGAGAGGTGTACAGTTTTGAGGACCTTGTAGTTTCATGTTTTGAAGACCTGCCAAACTCTCTTTACAGTGCCTGCACCATTTTTACAGTCGCACCAGCAATAGATGAGGGTTCCAAGTCTTCACTTCATCATTTTTAGAACAAAAACCTGTTGAGAGGCAGTGGATGTGTCTCAGTAGATAAAGTTCTCTCTGCGTAAGCGTGAGGACCTAAGTTCAGGTTTCCAGCACCTGTGTAAAAGCAGAATGTGGTGGCGTGTACCTATAATTCACCCATGTAAAAGCAGAATGTGGTGGCGTGTACCTATAATTCACCCATGTAAAAGCAGAATGTGGTGGCGTGTACCTATAATTCACCCATGTAAAAGCAGAATGTGGTGGCGTGTACCTATAATTCACCCATGTAAAAGCAGAATGTGGTGGCGTGTACCTATAATTCACCCATGTAAAAGCAGAATGTGGTGGCGTGTACCTATAATTCAATGCTGGGGCAGTGACATACTGATCCCAGGATATCCTGGCTACATTTTAGGCAAAACAGCAGGCTCCAGGTTTAGTGAGAGACTCTATCTCAAAAAAATAAGATGGGAAGCAGAGCATGGTGGCACATATCTTTGCTACCAGCATTTGGGAAACAGAGGCAGCTGAATCTTCTGTTAGTTTAAGGCTAACCTGTTCTACATAGTAAGTTTCAATTCAACCATAGGTACACAGTGTGAGACCCTGTCCTAAGTACAGTAAAACTGAGGGTTGGGGCTGGAATGAGGGTTCAAAGGTTAAGAGTACACACACATACACATACACACCCTGTGTTCTCAAGTCTCTCTGTCTCTGTCTTTTTCTCTCTGACAGATACACATAAAGAAAAGAACCTATTCCAACTTATGTCAGCTTTTAAATTGGTTTATTCACATTTCTTTGTTGAGTTGCAATTTATTATTATGGACGGCTTAGTATCTGATTTATAGATATTTTCCACCATTTTGTGTTTGTCTATTTATATTCTTGATAATGTGTAAAGAACCACAATAAAGTCCAGGCAGGCCTTAAAGGGCTTTTGTTTGTTTGTCTTACTATGTCTTACAAGTATCCCTTTCTGGCCTGGAACTTGCTGTGTAGATCAGGTTGACCTTGAACTCACAGAGATCTGTCTGCCTTACAAGTGCTGGGACTAAAGGCCTAACTAAGCCTTTGGCCTCAGCTATGGTCTTAAACTTTTGATCCTTTGCCTCACTTTCCAGATACTAGGATGATAACACCATGCCTGGGTATGCCCTTTGACCACACACACTTCTTATTTTGACGAGATCTTCATGTTTGTTTGTCTATCTTGTTGTCATATTTTAAAAGCCATTATCTAATACGTGTCCCCAAAGATGTGTGCGTGCTCTTCTAAGAGTTCATAGTTTAGTTTTTACACGAAGGCTTTGGCTCTATTGGTTTTATGATTGTATGAGAAGTGATAACCACACAGATAAGCTTTTGGCATGCAGGTGTCCTGCTGTCTCACTATTCCTTACAGGAACTGTACTCAGCCTCTGAATAGTTGTTATCGTGGGCATGCCTGCAAAGATTTCCACCTGGACTTGTGGTTTGTTTCGTTGTACTCTGTATCTGTGCTTACATCAGCATTACACATCTGGAAAGTTATAGTTTTATGTGGCATATTTGGAAATAGTCCCTTCAGCTTTGTTCTTTTTTTCTTTTAAAAAAACAACAATTCTTTAGTGTCCTTTTTATTTCTTTGTGAAGATCAGCTTGTCAGTTCCTCCAAGGAAGACAGCTATGGGTCAATGTGTACAGTAACAGTATCTTAATTGTATTGAGCCTTCTGATTTTTAAACATGGGGCGTCTCTCTTTATTAGGTTTTTATTTAAACAGTATTTTATAGTTTGTAGCTTACAGCTCTTTTGGTAATTATCCTAAACATTGTGTTCAGCTTGGTGCTATAGGATTGCTGTTTTCTAGGGCCACATTTGGATTGCTAATTTCAGGTATATAGTTCATACACAGAGAGCTAATACAGTTCACCCCTGAATATCAATCTGGGTTGTAACCTTTGAAATCATTTACTGAATCTTAGTAGGTCTTTTGGTAGTCTTTGAATTTCCTATATACTAGATGACTTCTGCCAGAGAACGAGTTCTCCTTCTGTTCGGTCAGGACACTTATTTCTTTTCCTGTTTATGATGGTTAGAACTGTCAGTGATGCTATTGAAAGGGCAAGTACAGATTTACCTTTTTCCTGGTCTCTGAGAAACAGTCCGGTCTTTTACTGCTATACCCAGATTGAGTGAGAAGTTCTTCATCTCTTAGTTGTTGAGTACTATGACAAGGTGTTGGGCAAATGTTTTATAGTTGTTGCTTTTGTAAAAGTCTTACTATTTCAAACTAATATTTTAGATGAATAGGTATTTTATTTTTTAGAATAATATAGCATTGCTTAAGTCTTCTTTGTCTAAATGAATTTGATGGGTTCAGTTTCAATGAACAAAGATTAATTTTTCAATCTTCCCTGTTTTCCCCACCCCTCCTTTTTTTTTTTTTTTAACAGGAGTAACTTTATTTATGGCTCATATTTGAGTAAAGAAGAAATTGCTTTCTCAGATCCCACTCCTGACGGAAAGCTGTTTGCAACACAGTACTGTGGCACTGGTCAGTTTCTGGTCTATAATTTTATCAATGGACAGAATACCACCT